>NC_084558.2:28010827-28080827 GCF_033978685.3 Nerophis lumbriciformis | reverse complement strand
CCTCTAACCCTGATCTTAACCCTAACCAAATAACTCTAAATTAAGTCTTTATTACTTAGAATATGTTCCCCCAGTGTCCAAATAACTCTAAACTAAGTCTTTGTTACTTGGAATATGTTCCCCATACTAAAGTGTTACCAAAAACATATAACTTTGTCTTGCATTTGAAAAAAAAAACATTTTATTTTTCACTAAAGAAGGGTTCAGTGAATGCGCATATGAAACTGGTGGGGTTCGGTACCTCCAACAAGGTTAAGAACCACTGCTCTAAGGTAAGTCATCCTATGCGAGTGAGGAATACCTCTTATAAGATGTTGTAGGTTTTGTAGCACATCTGCCCTATGATGCGGGTTTGAATCCTTTTGTTTGCATGTGCATGTTGGAGACCAGTCCGAACACAGCTGGGGTATGCTCCAGCTCAGCCTTCACCCTAGAGAACAACATAAAAAGTGACAGTACGACAGCATGTTGTGTAAACATCACTCCCCAAAGCTACAAGAGCTGTGCTGGACAATGAGTTGACAGTCCAGGGCTTATTGCTCATTGGCTTGCGCTGCTCGCCTTTACTCTAAACTGGCGTGTACAGAACTGGACTGTGCGCGATGACCAGTGTTACAAATACTCGGATATTTATTATTACATTGTGTACTTAATGAATTGACCTGAGCAACGTGGCATTTGTTAAATAGCTATTTTTTCTGATCGTTATTGCGTCAAATAAAGTTTTAAACAAGTGCAGTGGGATGAACAATACTGTGAATTATGGTATCCGATACCAAATCAGTTCATTTATTTATTTCATTCATAAAAAATCAAACAGAGGAATAAAATGAAAATCAATCAATCAACATAACATTAGAGTAAAATATTAATGAAAAGGAGCAGAAAGAAGTTAAAAACTTATAATATCTGCCTCCTATTTTCACAAATACTACAATTGACTTTCAATGAATACCAAGTAAATACAGGGCTAGTATCGCCAATATCGATCTTGATATTTTTACATTAAACATCATGATCGTTATATAATTTTGCGAATTTACCTCGAGTTAGATGATTATGAAAACACAGGAAAATATGTTCTGCAAATACCTGTACAAATCTTTATATTACTAAATACAACAATCTAAAACAATGTATCCGTAAATAAATAAAAAATCCCTTATTCAATTTTACTAAACACAATTGTAGTAAAACGGGTGGACGATACTGTGAATCGTACTATTGATCCAAAACCAAGTAAATGGGCTAGTTTCGCCAATATCAATACACATACATATACCTTTAAATGTCATGAGCATTGAATAATTTTGTAAATTTGCCTCTCGTTTAGGGGTCCTTGGGGACCGCATTGGGCTAAATAAATTTGGCTGGGAGCCGTAAGCAGACTGCATGTAACAATATATAAATACGTAAACACACGTATATAGCCTATGTGTACATATATTAATATAATATTATAAAAGTATATAATATATTGAATATATTCTGTATGCAGTATATACATACATACATACTATATATAACTATATATATAATGTGTGTACATACATACATATATATATACACACATACACACACATATATATATATATATATATACATATATACACATTATATATATATATATATATGTATATATATATATGTGTGTGTATATATATATATATATATATATATATATGTATGTGTGGGAAAAAAATCACAAGACTTTCATCTCTACAGGCCTGTTTCATGAGGGGGGGTACCCTCAATCATCAGGAGATTTTAATGGGAGCATTCGCATACCATGGTTTATATAGGGCACAGAGTGGGTGGGTACAGGCTGGCCTAGGGGCGTGGTGATTGGCTCATGTGTTACCTAGGAGGTGTTTCCGTCTATGGCGGCATGCTGTTACAATTTCGCTGCGCTTGTTGAGGGATGACAGGTCTGGACGGTAAATAATAAACAGTTTCTCTTTCAAGCATAGGTTGCATCTTTTATTACCACTATTGTAAGGTGTGCTGGATGCAAGAATTTGCCATGTTATTGAATATTCAACATTATTGTCTTTGAGGTCCCAAATGTGTTTGCTGAGTTCTGTGGTATTTCGCAGGTTTTTGTTCCTGAAAGAAGCCTTGTGATTGTTCCATCTGGTTTTGAATTCACCCTCGGTTAATCCTACATATGTGTCGGATGTGTTAATGTCCTTGCGTATTACCTTAGATTGGTAGACAACTGATGTTTGTAAGCACCCCCCGCAGCGAAATTGTAACAGCATGCCGCCATAGACGGAAACACCTCCTAGGTAACACATGAGCCAATCACCACGCCCCTAGGCCAGCCTGTACCCACCCACTCTGTGCCCTATATAAACCATGGTATGCGAATGCTCCCATTAAAATCTCCTGATGATTGAGGGTACCCCCCCTCATGAAACAGGCCTGTAGAGATGAAATAGTCTTGTGATTTTTTTCCCACACATACATATATTGCGCTCTACTACGGTATCGAGCACTATTTTTTGGATAACCTTATTAAGACATATACTCCGCTCCAAATTGACATTTGTTGAGCACTGTACGACGATCAGAAATGGAAAAATTCAACATCGACTACTCCACGAAGAACATTCCCATACCCACGCAGAATGACTACAAGCTAAGGCTCATAGAAAAGACGGAACACTTCCTAAGAAGGATGCGGTGGAAAGCACATTTTTTCCTCCACCCTGAAACAAAAGGAATGCAAAAGGAAACTTACGGATTCAAATCTACCAAGAACCCACCCACAGTTGAGGAACTAAAGGATTTTGAGAACGACATGCTCAAAATGATACAATCCGTCAAATTCAAGCCAATCCGCAACCCACTCCTCACCAAGCTGAAAAATGACAAGGAGCGCATCAAGAAAGTAAACAACCTCATCATAGCTGCCGATAAAACCACAAACTTCTACAGAATGGACATACCAGAACACCACACCTTACTGGACAGAAGCATCACCAAATCATACAAAAAAGCGCAACCCAACACCTTACAGAACATCCACCTGGAAAATAAAAGGATCGCGGCTGAACTGGTCATTGAGGACAGGGTGGACGCCACAGCCAACAAGGAAGCCTTCATCACATTGAAGGACCACAAACCCAACTTCGCAAATAACCCAACATGCCGACTAATAAACCCAACTAAATCTGAAATAGGAAAAATCAGCAAAATAATCCTGGACAGAGTCAACACAAAAATCAAGGACAAAACACCACTCAACCAATGAAGAAATACAGCAGCAGTAATCAAATGGTTCAACAACATCCAAGACAAACAACAGCACAACTTTATCTCCTTTGATATCGAGGAATTTTACCCTTCCATCACGCAAGACCTACTGACTCAAGCACTAGACTTCGCCTCAGACTACGACTCAATCACAGGCAACGAAAGAAACATCATCATCCACGCAAAAAACTCCATTCTCATCCACAACAGTACACCATGGCAAAAAAAGAACAATGCAACATTTGACGTCACTATGGGAAGTTTTGACGGAGCAGAAACGTGTGAACTCGTTGGGAGTTTCCTCCTCTCCCAGCTCGCTAGCCTCAATCTGAACCTTGGTATTTACCGTGATGACGGACTGGCAGTGTGTCGCGCCTCGCCAAGGAGCAGCGAGAATACCAAGAAGCGCATATGCCAAATTTTCAAAGAGAACGGCCTACGGATCACGATTGAAGCCAACAAGCAAACCGTCAACTTCCTTGACGTCACTTTCAACCTGAGAAATAACAGCTACCAACCATTCACGAAACCCAACACAACACTCCAATACGTGCACCATGACAGCAACCACCCACCCACCACCACGAAAAGAATACCTACCGGAATCAATAAAAGGCTATCGATGCTGTCATCTAGCAAAGCTGAATTTGACCAAGCAACCCCCCCGTACCAAAAAGCCCTTGATGAAAGCGGATACAATTTCACCCTCACCTATGAACCCACGCCAGGAAACCAGCCAAAAAAGAACAGAAAACGAAACGACATCATCTGGTACAACCCCCCATACAGCAAAAACGTCTCAACGAACATTGGACACAAATTCCTCAATCTGATTGACAAACACTTTCCCAAAGACAACACCCTAAGAAAAGTATTCAACAAGAACAACATTAAATTGAGCTACAGCTGCATGAACAATATACGACAAATCATCTCAAACCACAACAAAACAATTGCAAATGAGCCGTCGACCCCCAGACAGAGCGACTCCAAAATCAACAAAGCATGTAACTGTCGAAAGAAACCTGATTGCCCCCTCAACGGGGGGTGCTTACAAACATCAGTTGTCTACCAATCTAAGGTAATACGCAAGGACATTAACACATCCGACACATATGTAGGATTAACCGAGGGTGAATTCAAAACCAGATGGAACAATCACAAGGCTTCTTTCAGGAACAAAAACCTGCGAAATACCACAGAACTCAGCAAACACATTTGGGACCTCAAAGACAATAATGTTGAATATTCAATAACATGGCAAATTCTTGCATCCAGCACACCTTACAATAGTGGTAATAAAAGATGCAACCTATGCTTGAAAGAGAAACTGTTTATTATTTACCGTCCAGACCTGTCATCCCTCAACAAGCGCAGCGAAATTGTAACAGCATGCCGCCATAGACGGAAACACCTCCTAGGTAACACATGAGCCAATCACCACGCCCCTAGGCCAGCCTGTACCCACCCACTCTGTGCCCTATATAAACCATGGTATGCGAATGCTCCCATTAAAATCTCCTGATGATTGAGGGTACCCCCCCTCATGAAACAGGCCTGTAGAGATGAAATAGTCTTGTGATTTTTTTCCCACACATACATATATTGCGCTCTACTACGGTATCGAGCACTATTTTTTGGATAACCTTATTAAGACATATATATATATATATATATATATATATATATATATATATATATATGTATATGTATGTATAGTGTGTATATATATTGTACAGCAGGGGTCCTCAAACTTTTTGACTCAGGGGACTCTTATTTTTTTGTGATAGAGTGATTGGAGCACATACTTGTTTGTCACAAAAAACATTCATAAAGTTTGGTTCTTTTATGAATTTTTTATGGGTCTACTGAAAGTGTGACCAAATCTGCTGGGTCAAAAGTATACGTACAGCAACATACATTATCGATTTTGGTGATGTAGAAAAGTTACAATCAAATCAAATTAGCTTCATGGCATGTCCTCTTAACTTCATGTGAGTGATTATGATTGACGACACCTGTTGACTTCTCTGAGCCCATTTAATAGGGCTTGTGGGATGCAGTCATTAGACTCGGTTACAAACGGGACAATGGGAAAGTCACAGATCTGAAAAAACAAATCATTGACTTGAACAAGTCACGAAAGTCACTTGGAGCCATTTCAAAGCAGCTTAAGGTCCCAAGGGCAACTGTGCAGACAATTGTTCGTAAGTATAAAGTGCATGGCACAGTTTTGTCACTGCCACGATCAGGAAGAAAACGCAAGCTATCACCTGCTGCTGAGAGAAAATTGGTCAGGATGATCAAGAGTTAACCGAGATTGCATTGCCATGGACTGAGAGGCTACCATGCAAGAAGGAAGCCCTTGCTCCAGAAGCGACACCATAAGGCTTGTCTAAAGTTTGCTGCTGATCTCATAGACAAAGATAAGATCTTCTGGAGGAAAGTTCTGTAGTCAGATGAAACAAAAAATTAGCTATTTGGCCACAATACCCAGCAATATGTTTGGAGGATAAAAGGTGAGGCCTTTAATCCCAAGAATACCACTCCTACCGCCAGGCATGGTGGTGTTAGTATTATGCTCTGGGCCTGTTTTGCTGCCAATGGAACTGGTGCTTTACAGAGAGTAAATGGGACAATGAAAAAGGAGGTTTACCTCCAAATTCTTTAGGACAACCTAAAATCATCAGCCCGGAGGTTGGGTCTTGGGCGCAGTTGAGTGTTCCAACAGGACAATGACCCCAAACACGCGTCAAAAGTGGTAAAGGAATGGCTAAATCAGGCTAGAATTAAGGTTTTAGAATGGCCTTCCCAAAGCCTTGACTTAAACCCCATTGAGAACACGTGGACAATGCTGAAGAAACAAGTCCATGTCAGAAAAACAACAAATTTAGCTGATCTGCACCAATTTTGTCAAGAGGAGTGGTCAAAAATTCAACCAGAAGCTTGTGGATGGCTACCAAAAGCGCCTTAGTGCAGTGAAACTTGCCAAGGGACATGTAACCAAATATTAACATTGCTGTATGTATACTTTTGACCCAGCAGATTTGGTCACATTTTCAATAGACCCATAATAAATTCATAAAAGAACCACACTTCATGAATGTTTTTTGTGACAAACAAGTATGTGCTCTAATCACTCTATCACAAAAAAATAAGAGTTGTAGAAATTATTGGAAACTCAAGACAGCCATGACATTATGTGTTTTTTACAAGTGTATGTAAACTTTTGACCACGACTGTGTGATATATATTTATTCCTTGCGCACTAATTGACTGAAAGAGTGCGTACTCGCCGCGCGCTCGCCAGACACTGCGGCGCAAGCG
Source organism: Nerophis lumbriciformis (assembly GCF_033978685.3). Classification (NCBI taxonomy): domain Eukaryota; kingdom Metazoa; phylum Chordata; class Actinopteri; order Syngnathiformes; family Syngnathidae; genus Nerophis; species Nerophis lumbriciformis. The sequence goes on along the minus strand of NC_084558.2, from coordinate 28,074,242 downwards.
CGATGATGTCACGTTATAGATGGGAAAATGCATTTTTAGACAATAATTTGCCTGAGCAGCTATGAGACACCAAGAGTAACAAGCGGTAGAAAATTGATTTTAAAGGACAGATTTTAAAAAGTAATAATAAAAAAAATTAAAATTTTTTTTTTTTTTTAATTTTGGGACTTCCCGTGGGCCGTAGTTTGGGGACCCCTGCTATATATATATATATATATATATATATATATACTACAAACACACAATGTATATGCAATGTAGTAATATAGAACATATATTGAACATATATGTAATGTGATTAGATAAATCATCTAAATACATTTGGTATCACAATCACTTATGCTGCTGATCGAGTCCTGACTAGAACCAAGAAATATGACCATATTAATCCAATGCTTAGGTCACTACACCGGCTTCCTGTTGCTCAAAGAATATACTTTAAAACAGCTCCCCTTGTGTACAAGTCTTTTCATGGTCTTGTACCAAAGTACATCTCTGACATGTTAGAGCCACATGAACCACATCGAGCTCTGAGAGCCTCAGGGAGTGGTCTCCTTCTGGTGCCTGGAGTCAGGACCAAATATGGTGAAACTGCGTTTCACTTTTATGCTCCTAAAATCTAGACTAGTATTCCTAAAGATGTGAAACAGGCCTCAACGTTAGCAATGTTGAAATCCAGCATGAAAACCCTTTAATTTAATTGTGCATATGACAACTGAAAGTATTTATCTACAGTATTTGATTTTAAATTGAATTAATTGTAATTTTTACGATGATTGTATTTTCTAAATTTAATCTGAATCATGATTTTACATTGTTATTTTTGCCTTTTTTTATTTCCTGTAAAGCACTTTGAATTGCCTTGTGTACAAGTTGTGTTCTACTAATAAACGTGCCTTACCTTACACCAACTTCAGGTGTAGTGACAATTTTAAGGCAAAACCTCTGTATTTTATTATTTATTGCAACTTTGTGTGCTGACTCATTCAGATCGAGTGACTGTGCAATAATGCTGATCACTTTTACGCAGCTGTTTTTAGATCTAACCGACGATCGCAATGATTCAAGTTTGCATATCAATTTTGTACCAAATTGAAGAGGGACGTTTGTCAAACATGTAAACAGTAAAACATGCGGTAAAGTCCAAGGTAATCGTCAATACGCTGACATATGTCAGCGTATTGACACATGTGACATGCACACACAAATACACACACTTTGACACTTTTTTCGCCACACAACAGTCACTGTTTCCATTGCAGGCAAATTCTATTTGGTAGTGTGTGTCAGATAGGTTTTGATATGTTCTGAGAATGTTCTTAGAACGTTCTCATCTTGCATAACCAAACGAGAACCATACAGTAACATTACGCTAACGTTAGGTGTTACCTGGGAGAGCGTTGATAGTGATGTAACAACAATCATTTGTACCAAAATAAATAATGTAGGATTAACATTATCAGGAAATGATTAGAGACCAATTTAAGCAAGCTATCGCTAACAGACAGCAACGCATAACTAACTGTTATGAACTGTTATTATTATTGAATTTCAATATTTCTGATAAAGTAAAGTCAAACATTTCAATAGTAAAGTCCAAGAAGATGCCACTAGATAGCATTTTGCATGCTTTCAAATGCATTACTTGTATCACGATTCAGGAATGTCGTATGTGCCATACCACAAGTGTTAAAAGATCACGATCTCACACGACACTTGTAGAATAATATGGTTGCTTAATTGTAGTTAGTATAATGGGGTTTTAAAGCACACTTCTAATATGGGGGACTAACCTCTTCTACGGCGGATTTACCTGAGGCGCACCTGAGGGACCGGAGCGCCCATGGCGAAGACCACCACGGTGGGGGCTCGCCCCCCTAAAATATTCTTAAGCCCCCCTACATAATTTGGTGTTATATTTTCTTTTATATGTTTTCTTTTATTTATTTTTTACAAATACATGCCGACATATTCATTATAAAGTGGCCCGAATATGAGTTGAAATAAATAATCATATAACCTGTCATTATTCCCTCAGTTTCCCCTCACTTCATAGCGTAAAGTAGAGAGCCCCTTTAGTGCGTCGGTATCTAATCCAAACTTGTTCATATAGAAAATGCCCACATCACTCAAAATCCAGTCCACATTTTCTCTGCGACCTTGCTTGCGGTCCTGAAGCTTTGAAGCACACAGCGCTGCAGAACAAGAACGTGTCTCCAAACATCCCAGAACAAGCTAGTCAGATTACTTCTAGACTTCTACCCCAGATCACACCTCACTCCTACCCACTTCTCCAAAGTGGGCTGGCTTAGGGTGGAGGACAGAGTAAAACAACTTGCACTGAGCCTAGTCTATAAAATCCGCTACACCTCCCTGATACCGAAGTACATGTCAAACTACTTCCTTAACGTAAATGACCGCCATAACCACAACACCAGGGGGAGCTCCACTAACCACGTTAAACCCAGATTCCGATCTAACAAAGGTCTTAACTCATTCTCTTTCTATGCCACATCAATGTGGAATGCACTCCCAACAGGTGTAAAAGAAAGGGCATCTCTATCCTCCTTCAAAATCGCACTAAAAGAACACCTCCAGGCAACTTCAACCCTAAACTAATACCCTCCCTTCCTCATCATACCTCCTCGGATTGTAAATAATCAAATGTAAACAATCAAATGTAGTCACTTTTTCTTATAATTTCTGATCTCTCTCTCTGTGTCCAATACTTGCTGTACACATACTTGCCAACCTTGAGACCTCCGATTTCGGGAGGTGAGAGGGTGGGGGGGTCGGGGGTCGGGGGTGGCGCGGGGGCGTGGTTAAGAGGGGAGGAGTATATTTACAGCTAGAATTCACCAAGTCAAGTATTTCATATATATATATATATATATATATATACAGTATGTATATATATATATATACAGTATATATATATATATATATATACATACATCCTGAAAATATGCAAACAAAACGGTTTAGATAATTGATACTTCAAACTTGCATAAATAAAGCTTAAGGAATATAACATAACTTGGCTTCTGAGAGCTTCAAAATGTAATGAATAAAATGCTAAAGTTGTTGATAAACAAGCAGTTATTTTAATAATTAAATATGTTCATTCTAAATTAATTATTATGATAATTTAAAATTAATTATTTTAAATGTTTATTTTAATGTATAATTCTATGGCTGGATGTAATAAGGAGTCAGAAAAAATACAAATAAATACAATTAATTTAGTAAAAAATGTATTTAGTTTTGTTTTTTTTAATTAATAAATATATTTATTTTTAGGTAAGATAAACATAATAATACAATTTATCTCTAGTCTGGATGATTTAGTTCTTGTCACTCAGTTGTCCTCCCATCTCTTCCCCAAGGATGGCTCCATGAGCTGGGCAGACGCCTGGAGATGCCCTACGTCAACAATGCGGTCGGTGGCCCGTCGGTGCGCAGCTCGTACATCGCCGCCCTCTACTTCACCCTCAGTAGCCTGACCAGCGTCGGCTTTGGGAACGTGTGCGCCGACACGGACGCCGAGAAGATCTTCTCCATCTGCACCATGCTCATCGGCGGTATGCCGGACGCCTCGTATGGAATAACGTGATTGGGCAGGCGCGCTTTTTAATATGGTGGGAAAGCGGACGTGAAAAAAGGCTGTCCTCACTCAGGTCCCGGCTTTAAATCGGGAGATTATTTGTCCCGGGAGGTTTTCGGGAGAGGCGCTGAATTTCGGGAGTCTTACTGAAAATTCGGGAGGGTTGGCAAGTATGGCTGTACATATCCTACCAAGTCAGTACTACACTGTTCCAATGTCCATTTCTCTGATGATGCAATTGTTGATGACTGAAGTGTTGATAACAACCAAACTTAACCCCCCCTCCATATCCCACACCCCGGATTGTAAATAATGTAAATAATTCAATTTATATACTGTGCTGATTATCTTGTGTGATGACTGTATTATGAAAATAGTATATATCTGTATCATGAATCAATTTAAGTGGACCCCGACTTAAACAAGTTGAAAAACGTATCCGGGTGTTACCATTTAGTGGTCAATTGTACGGAATATGTACTTCACTGTGCAATCTACTAATAAAAGTTTCAATCAATCAATCAAACCCAATCACTCCGCTGAAATGTGTCGTTGGTTGTAAAACATTACAACGACACGGTTATTAAGAGTATTACAAAGACACGACTCAGCAGTAAACGTTTCAGGTTACACAATAAACCTGTAAAGTGACAACAAAAAAAAGCAGTGTCGGGTGTTGCTCAAGGACGTGGAGGAGGAGCTAAGCACAGATGTTGGCAAGCAGTTGCAGCTGCGGCTCACTTGAAGACGCCTGCTGCTCATGTGCGACTTCCTGCCTGATGACACGCAGGTATGTCTCTTATTTTCCTTTCTTTTTTTAATACGGCGCTCTATCCCTCAAACTAACACCACGCGACTTGCTCCATTAGTTGAACGCCCCTCCGATACCAAGAAATCGAAGAGAATAGCAACGCTTTTACCATTGCGAGGCGCTAGTTAGCATCCACACAGCATCTTTCCATATTAGCATATTGGCTAGCATAGCCACCGATAAATGAACACGCCGCACAGGAAGTCTTTCAGCATAATGACAGCCCCTCGTCACCTCTAACCGCCTTTTTCCTTTCCACTATCAGCTGCCCTCGCCACTTATCGCTGTAACTGTAAGCAACCGTCGTTGTTTTAGTGTTTTGTGTAAGTGGGCGCGCATTCTAGTTGCAATGAGTTTGGTGAAGAGGAATGTGGCTGTCACTGCGCAGCCGCGCGCGTATTCACAACCATCAAGCGGTCGCTACTTTCAGTTTGAAAATGGACTTGCTTTCTCCACAAAACTTTATGAAATAAAAAATACATCTAAATGATATACTTTTGTTTTTCCTTTTCAGTGACATTGTGAAGTGTTAGAACGCCTTCCAACAAGGTTTTCCCATAGGAACTAATGGGAATAAAAATGATCTGTTCCTGGGTCAAGCTGTCGCCATCCCAAAACTATAACAGGTTTCCCCGGGTCATTGAAAATCATTATCGGTCATTAAATGGATTTTGCGAAAATTAAGGCTTTAAATCAATCAACCACCGGTCGGGGACTGGTAGCGGTCCGTGACGCATTTGCTACCGGGCCGCAGAGAAACATTAAATAATTTATAAACAACTGCATTTTCTTTGACTTAACTTTCGCCTGTCCCACTAGACACACCAATAAGCTTGTTTATAGATGTACAATAAAACTCCTCATAGTAAGTTGCCATTTGTTATACTTGTTATAGCTTGGTGACATGATACAATGCACAATAATGAACATCCATCCATTTTCTGCCGCTTGTCCCTTTTGGGGTCGTGGGGGGTGCTGGAGCCTATCTCAGCTGCATTCGGGCGGAAGGCGGGGTACACCCTGGACAAGTCGCCATCTCATCTCATCACAGGGCCAACACAGATAGACAACATTCACACACTAGGGCCAATTTAGTGTTGCCAATCAACCTATCCCCAGGTGCATGTGTTTGGCGGTGGGAGGAAGCCACGCAGTCACAGGGAGAACATGCAAACTCCACACAGAAAGATCCCGAGCCTGGGATTGAACTCAGGACTACTCAGGACCTTCGTGTGAGGCACATGCACTAACCCCGGTGCCACCGTGCTGCCTACATTAATGAACATATAAAATATAAATGTGACAGATTGTAGCCAAAGGCTGATTTCCATCTGCATCTCATTGCAAAGAAACAAGCCCAGGGCTCACACAAATTCAGCGTAATAGTGAGTTGTATTTTTCATGCACTTGTTTTTGCTGTATTTTTATCTGGCACAAGTGGAAAGCCGGTTCCTGAAAATAATGCCTACATTAAACACGTCCGTGGTGCAAAAAAGGTTGGGGACCAATGCTTTAAATGACATTAACAAGCATTAACTTCGATGTCCAGATGCATTAAAAAATGTAATGTAATGTGGTGAAATCGCATGTTATCAGCTAATCACAAGTCTGCGATTTAAGGCAGCCAGCAGTTAACGCTGCCAATTTTTTTTGGCGTGACCAACAAAGCGACTTCTGCTATCACCACGAGGCCACCACAACTGGCAACTGTTGTTACCACTACAGAAAAATATATATGTTTTGTCAATACAGACAGTTGTAAGCTTTTGACAATATATAATATTTATCTGCAGTAGGACATGGACATTACATTTGTTTTAGATTAGCATTAAAAGGCAAAACGTCCATATTAAATTATATTTGCTTTTATCTGCAGAAACCCTGCATAAAGAGTATACATCAATAATATTCAACTCAGTTGTTTTGGTGGCCATATTTCAAGAAAGTTAAGGACTAACCCAGCCGGCACAAGACATTAAAACAACATTGAGAACTTGTTGGATTAGGTCTTGACGTTGAGCAACTCGACAATAACGTTGAAACAACATGCTTTTTGACAACGTTTATTCAATGTCAGGTTGTGATGTTGACATGACCATTTAAATTTGGTAATTTCCCAACCAACAACGTGGATCCATAGTTAAACATCAACGTTGTCCCAATTTACAAATGCAACTATTTTGCAACATTGTTTCAAAGTCAGTTTTGAAGGACATGTATGTATAATGCCGACTTATACATACATAAATCACATTACCAAAAATGTGTAACTCCTAAAAAGCAGAGGACTTAAGTGCCTTGAAGAATGCTACAGTTATGTAAATTACTGTACAAAATTGGACCCCAGTTTTCTATGGTTGCGAGCAAGACTAAAATGTCAACGCAAAAATCTGCCAATGTGTTTACATTCCTTCATACAACAGCATCACTCTAGAGATTTTAGGAATTTTCTGCAAAAAGTTTTGAAAAGTTTTGAACTAAACCCCAGGGCCGATATTGTGTCATTCCTTGCCCGGATCTGGCCCTCGGGCTGTCAGCTGAATAGCCTTGCTGTACATTTCTAAATGTCATACAACAAGGGATCTCCAACCTTTTTTGTCTCCGAGAGCTACGTTTACAATAAAATCAAAAAGCTACTAATTTTTGTAACCTTCATTTGGTGGCTTATTTCAATCCAAACAAAGGGAACAAGGTTGTTTTGCCAAAATGTTGGTATCCATAACTCACATTTTGTAATAAAAAATCAACAAAAAATGGTTTGCATCTTGTAGTTCAGAATATGCATATTTTTGTAGTTAAATAAAAAAAAAAAAATCACAATTAGAACCCATCCATCCATCCATTTTCTACCGCTTGTCCCTCTCGGAGTCGCTGGGAGTGCTGGAGCCTATCTCAGCTGCATTCTGACGGAAGGCGGGGTACACCCTGGACAAGTCGCCACCTTATCGCAGGGCCAACACAGATAGACAGCTATGTGAGCTACTCAAAATCCCCCGGTGAGCCACCCCTGTCATACGAGCATAAAAATAAGTTAAAGCTGCTCTTTATCCTCGGTTCAAATGACCTTTTTCCCCTAAACAAAAAATACAAGAACACCACCACAACCTAGCATATCTTACTAATGGTGGTTTAAATAACAGTTTGTAAATCTATATTTTTCACAAATACAAATAAAACCGCATTAATATTAAATTGGAGGCAACGGCGCAGTGGAAGAGTGGCCGTGCGCGACCCGAGGGTCCCTGGTTCAATCCCCACCTAGTACCAACCTCGTCATGTCCGTTGTGTCCTGAGCAAGACACTTCACCCTTGCTCCTGATGGGTGCTGGTTAGCGCCTTGCATGGCAGCTCCCTCCATCGGTGTGTGAATGTGTGTGTGAATGGGTAAATGTGGAAGTAGTGTCAAAGCGCTTTGAGTACCTTGAAGGTAGAAAAGCGCTATACAAGTACAACCCATTTATCATTTGGGGACGGCGTGGCGCAGTGGAAGAATGGCCGTGCGCGACCCGAGGGTCTCTGGTTCAATCCCCACCTAGTACCAACCTCGTCATGTCCGTTGTGTCCTGAGCAAGACACTTCACCCTTGCTCCTGATGGGTGTTGGTTAGCGCCTTGCATGGCAGCTCCCTCCATCAGTGTGTGAATGGGTAAATGTGGAAGTAGTGTCAAAGCGCTTTGAGTACCTTGAAGGTAGAAAAGCGCTATACAAGTACAACCCATTTATCATTATTTATTTAAATGCATGACGTTTGTTGTTGCTCATGGCTTTCTGATAAACATGTACAGTAAATGTCTGCAGCACGTTCACGGGCGTGCACGCACCCACACACACACACACACACACACACACACACACACACACACACACACACAGAGACAGGCTAATTAAGGGAAACAGCCTAAATTTGCTTAACAAGGTAATGTTGTGTGTACCGTGGTGTGTACTGTTTGTATATGGTCACAAAACTTGTTTTTCTAAGGAGGAACTGTACTTTTTTAGGAATTTTGCCTATAATTCATAATCTTTATGTAAGACAAGAACACATATGTTTTCCTTTTATTATGCATTCTAACTAGTAAATAAATGCGATCAAAAGTCAGCTTACAATGGACCCTATGGGAGTCTCTCTACTCTGTATGTAAAGCGCTCTAAAAAACATCCAAACACCTCCATCAATGTTTTATATACATAAGTATATATGTAATGTAGAAACAGGCACATTTATTACAAAATGTAATATTTACGTCTTTTGCTCATTTTAGGCATACGGTGGCACATTAATTAAAAAATTGTTTGCTTTTTCCTTCAACATCACTGACTACTACTCATTGCAGAAATGAGACAACAAACATAATTAAACATCACTTATTGTACGATGTCTGCTGTGACTAGGATGCCCACTGATGGGATGTTCATATATTGTCGTTTAGATGAAGAATGATTCATAATCCTCGCAGACAAAGTGACTTTTCGTGTCTTTCTTGCCATTTCCGGGTCTAAATTGGATGCCAAAGTTGACTAACCCGCCGGATCATGTCCTCATCCTTCTACTATTAAGGTGAGAGGCATTATTTATGATCGAGAATAAACTTTCACAAACTCTGAAGCGAGAAAGCAGCTCCTTCGCCGATAATGTCAACATAGTCACACAAGCTAGTAAGCTCCATCTGATCACGGCGCCGCTATAAATAGTTTGTCGGGGTTAGCGCTTATAATAATATCACTAATACTTGGTTAATATTCAAGTCACAAAATGTAAATGGAGTATTGCTGGCAGGTTTTCGATGGTTATTTAGAGGGCTATATGGGCGGAATAGAGGACCCCCCATTGGCTCCATTGTAAGCAGACTTTTATTTACGAGTTAGAATGCATAAAAAAAATACATTCGTCTTCTTGTCTCTCATAATGATTGTGAACGATAGGCAAAATAGAAAAATGGCAGTTCCCCTAAAGCAGGGGTCGGCAACCCGCAGCTCCGGAGCCGCATGCGGCTCTTTGATCACTCTGATGCGGCTCAGCTGCATACTTGCCGACCCTCCCGATTTTCCCGGGAGATTTCCGGATTTCGGTGCCTCTCTCAGACTCCAGGGATTAATATTCTCCGATTTTCACCCTAACAATAATGATAAGGGCATGCCATGATGGTACAGCATTTAGCGCCCTCTACAATCTGTACAAACAGTGTGCCAGTCCAGCCTTTTGTTGTATGCATCTTCTACTTGCACACGCAAGTGACAGCAAGGCATACTTGGTCAACAGCCACAAAGGTTACACTGGCGGTGGCCATATAAAACAACTTTAAGACTCTTACTAATAATGTGCCACACTTTGAACCAAAACCAAACAAGAATGACAAACACATTTCGGGAGAACATCTGCACCTTAACACAACATAAACACAACAGAACAAATACCCAGAATCCCATGCAGCCCTGACTCTTCCGGGCTACATTATACACCCCTGCTACCACCAAACCCCGCCCCCACCCCAACCCTGCTCCCCCACACGTCCATCCCCCCCCTCTGTGCGTCGGAGGGGGGGGGGGGTTGACGCATGCTGGTTGTAGGTGGCGCTAAATGCTGTACCATCACGGCACGTTTGAGAGAATAGTTGCCCTGAAATTCGTAGTCTGCCGGAAAAATCGGGAGGATTGACAAGTATGACGCTGTCAAGCGCCATTCATATAAAACTCGCGGGCCGCACTAACATTCAATCTTCATATTAAGGTGTGGGCCGTGTGTCTGAGACCCTTGGTTTATACATAGCACAAAGCAAAAAAAAAAACTTTGTATGCAGTGTTATTTCATTTAAAATTTCAAAAGATTTTTGTGGCTCCCATTGTTTTCTTTAATTTGTGAAACTGGTCAAAATGGCTCTTTGAGTGTTAAAGGTTGCCGACCCCTGCCCTCAAAGGCTAGATTTTCATTTACAAGCATAACATGCTGAGGAAACAGGTACTGCATGTACGAAGGTCAGTTTCTCCACAGTAGCTCTTCTTATTGGTATTTAAAGACATGTTGTACTGAGCAGCCAGGACAAACACGCGTGTGCCACTTTTGTCACATTAACTTCTCTTTACTATTCAATGGTTGTCGTCGCACATTTTCTTTTCCTGCACACACACAAATATTGCAAAATAAAAGGAATTCCTGTTCACAGCACACACTACATCAGGTGACCCTTTCGTTTTAATCTGCTCATAATTTACGCTCTAAAGAATGTAGTGAATATGTGGACAATGCACGTGGACGTCTGATCCCAGTGTGAACGACAGGCCTTTAACTAATCTGAAAAAGTCTTCTATTGAGCAAAAAAGAGAAATGACTTCAAGTGAATACCTCCTGTCGCTTTCCCTTTTCTTCCAAACAACCTCTTTGCTTGGCCACATACGAGTGTGCGCACCTTGCGGATGCCTTGTTTCAAACACTAACATGCCAACAAATGAGCCTACACAAAGCTGCTCCATGTAGGTAGAGGACATGTTTGAAAGTTAATTCCTATTCAGTGCAGTGCAATAGAAAATGCAAAATTCAGTGATTGTGTTGCCAGACAGAGGCGTTTGCAAAGCTAAGTAACGCCGCTCGCTGCATATTTCCTTAATGTTGGGTTTTACAGCGCTTGTCTTTTGATTTATATTAATGCATGTTTGAGCCTGTCACTCATCTCCTGCTTGCTGGTGTGCAGATTATATCTCTCTGAAGCGAAACCACACCCGCTGTAGTTGGACACGCCCACACTGTGCCTGCAAATTTTCTGGCGCAGCTTAAGCTCTGATCCTGCCATTTGAAGTTGCTCGTCGGACAGAGTCGGACCCGCTCAGGATGGTCGCCGAGGCAGACACAGTATCCCAAGGCAGCGGCGTGCGCTTGAAGCAGGAGATCTCCCTCCTGCACGGGGTTTGCCTTATCGTGGGCAACATGATCGGCTCTGGCATCTTCATCTCACCAAAGGTAAAAAAAACTTTTACTTTGGCTTGATTACTTCAGAGTCCATTCACACCTTTTCATTGTTTTTGGGTTGTAGAACGTTGCTGTCATTGTGTGGCGTGTTTTACATTAGCGCTGCTATGGTAGTTCAAACATTTATAATGAGAGAAATTAAATGTTAATGTTCATTAAACAAAAAGAAACATGACAACCTCAAGTCAAGTGTAAAATATGAGCAAAAATGTCACAGTTAAACGTGTTATCCATCGCAGGGGGTCCTCATGTACACGGGCTCCTATGGCTTGTCCTTGGTCATCTGGGCGGTTGGAGGGGTGTTCTCTGTGTTTGGTGCGCTGTGTTATGCAGAACTGGGCACCACCATCCGCAAGTCTGGCGCCTCTTATGCATACATCCTGGAGGCTTTTGGAGGCTTTTTAGCATTCATTCGGTATGTTGCACATCTTTTGAATCAGTCCTGTAAACCACCAATGACTCACTCACACACTCTAATGACTTTTTTATGGATCTTGTTTTCCCTACAACACCCGGATGGTTACACTCAACTGCAGACTGTGGACGTCTCTTCTGATTGTGGAACCAGCTTGTCAGGCAGTTATTGCCTTGACTTTTTCCAGCTACCTGGTTCAGCCTTTCTACGCCACCTGTCCTGCGCCTTATTATGCTGTCCGCCTCATTGCTGTGGCCATCCTGTGTAAGTTTTCCCCCTTGTTTGTGTCCTACTAGGGCTGAACGATTATGGTCAAAATAATAATAATAATTTTTATAAGTATTGAAATCACAATTAGAGATCAACCACCGATTTTTGTGAAAAAGTATGTGATCGCCATTTCTGGTTAATGCCATGAAATTCCTTTTACTGCCGATCACAAACGCTAAAACCCTCTAACTGACACTATTTATTTTTAGTGGCTGACAAGTGGCTAGCAACTAATAATGTGTCTCCATACATTGTGTGGAGCCACCCCCCTAAGCTAATAATGATCACCTCCACTACGACAAATAAACTGCATTTCTTGGTATCTTAAATATCATTATCAATTATTATTATCACTGGAGGACGAGGCTAAACATGCTACACATCGAGAGCAAGCCAGTAGCAGTCACAATAGATAAGTTAACTGCTAAGCTAGCTTTAAACAACACCAATATATTGGTGCTTTGTAAACTTTTTATGAATTGTAGATGTAAGCATGTTAACAGCAGAAAGTAAGCAGATACTAACTAGTTGATTAATAAGAGTAGAGAGAGGATAACATAATAACTGTTGGAGTGTCAGCATTGTCACAGTCAGTAAATGACATGTAAGAGGAGAGCAGATCGATTCATGGATTAGTGGTGTCGAGACCAGGGGAAGAATCAGTAAATGATAGATACTAGAGTAGTTAGGTTGATATTTTTATTTAGCACGATGTTTTTCGTTGGTAAAGTTTACAAACTCGGGAAATAATTTCCTGGACACAGGATGACTTTGAGGGCAAAATTATTTAAATAAGTTATAGTTACTTTTGCTTTTGTTTACTTATTGTGTAATGATGACTTTGTTTTGCGCGAACAATTGTAGTGATAAGAGAATTAGGAACTAGATTAGATATTGCGTTGATATTATTAAACTCTAACTAGCACTCACTATAAACAACTTTATAAAAAATTTTTTACACTTAATACATGTGATCGATATTGGTATCTGCCAGTGTTGGGTTAGTTACTGAAAACCAGTAACTAGTTACAGTTACTAGTTACTTTATTTCAAAAGTAACTCAGTTACTAACTCAGTTACCTACACCAAAAAGTAATGTGATACTGTGAAAAGTAACTACCGTATTTTTCGGAGTATAAGTCGCACCGGAGTATAAGTCGCACCTGCCGAAAATGCATAATAAAGAAGGAAAAATACATTATGCAACTTTCATAAACTATGAAAAAAACTGCGACTTATAGTCCGAAAAATACGGTATTTAGTTACATTTTATTTTTATTTTTTTAAGGCTCCCATTAATGCCCTTTTAGCCTTCATTTCAGTACTGTTATTGCACTGGAGAATAATACACTCTGTTGATCAACTCAACATGCATTTGCATCACTGAACTTTGCTAAGCAACATGGTCTACATACAACACACAAAGACAAAGATATGTTTCAAAGGGCCAATTTATTTTGGGCCAGAACATATTGACAAAACTATTTTAAATAGCTGCAACATAATATACATAAGTAACAAACCGCATAATAACAACATGTCACAATATAGCTGTAAACCTGGCTTCACCCAAGGAAGGCACACATGACATGATTATATGTCATGTCACTATATACAGCACACATACTGCTATACACAAAGCCTAACCAGGAGTTTTTTTCTCTCAAGGAATTGTGAAATAAAATCATGTCTTCAGTGAAGCCCAGAACACTGAGGTGGCGACTTGTCCGGGGTGTACCCCGCCTACCGCCCGAATGCAGCTGAGATAGGCTCCAGCGACCCCGAAAGAGACAAGCGGTAGAAAATGGATGGATGGATTAAAAGTGGGGGTGTAACAAGGTTGTGGTTGCCGATACAATTCAGGAACAATCTATTTTTTTTTTTTAGAACGATTCAATCAAAAAACAATTCAGTGAGTTGAAATTGAATCAGTAACTTTTAGCAAAAAAAATCAACCAGTGTTACTGTGAAATTATGAAATATTGGATAAGATACTGGACACTGCAGGTGACATTTCCTATACGCTTGTTATTTCTTGTAAGGGAATGAGGTAGAAATTTGTCATAGATACAAACAAGCAAGTAAATAACAATTAATGGCCCATGTATTCACATTTTATATGAATAAAGTGAAACCAACACTTTAGATTGAATTAACAAGAGAAAACCTCACTTCCTGTCAATAGGAGAGGATGCAAAGAAAAAGGCTACGCTTTTGCTACTGGGATTTTTGATAAGTTTGAAGATTTTTGACCACTGATTTGTGATCACAGCCACAGTAGAGTTACCTGGCATCTTTGAACTGATTTTGGTCCGTTGAGATGCACTGATAACGCTGAAATAAGGCGAGTTGGAAGAGCCGTTAGCCTCAAGCCAACGGCCCTTTACCGCAATTCAAAGCGGTTGACTGGCAACCATTAGCTACGGCAAGTTTGTAGCTGTTTTAAAGGGCTTCCGACGACATAGAGTGATATAAGTTGACAGGCTGACACCTCAAATTGATCTCTGAACGGCGCAAGGTACGAAATTGTTGATATAAACAAGTTAAAAGTGCCGCAAGTCGCTAAAGAAGCAACTGCCGTTAGAGAGCTGATACAGGAGGCACTGACGTCAGCCACCTACCGCGATGTCAAAAAGGAAAACTCAAATCCCGAAACCTTTTCTGTACACGGGACACAAGGGGGAGCAAGATTTGATGTTGGACACAGGACATGATGGGAATCAAGACGTGATCAATCCATTCACCCATTTTCTACAGCTTGTCCATGACATAGAAAGAGCAAGAATAGAACACAAAGTAGCTCTGGAAAGAGCAATTAGAGAACTTAAAGGGGAACATTATCACAATTTCAGAATGGTTAAAACCATTAAAAATCAGTTCCCAGTGGCTTATTATATTTTTCGAAGTTTTTTTCAAAATTTTACCCATCACGCAATATCCCTAAAAAAAAAAGCTTCAAAGTGCCTGATTTTAACCATCGTTATAAACAACCGTCCATTTTCCTGTGACGTCACATAGTGAATACAAACAAACATGGCGGAAAGAACAGCAAGATATAGCGACATTAGCTCGGATTCAGACTCGGATTTCAGCGGTTTAAGCGATTCAACAGATTACGAATGTATTGAAACGGATGGTTGTAGTGTGGAGGCAGGTAGCGAAAACGAAATTGAAGAAGAAACTGAAGCTATTGAGCCATATCGGTTTGAACCGTATGCAAGCGAAACCGACGAAAACGACACGACAGCCAGCGACACGGGAGAAAGCGAGGACGAATTCGGCGATCGCCTTCTAACCAACGATTGGTGTGTGTTTGTTTGGCATTAAAGGAAACTAACAACTATGAACTAGGTTTACAGCATATGAAATACATTTGGCAACAACATGCACTTTGAGAGTGCAGACAGCCCAATTTTCATCAATTAATATATTCTGTAGACATACCCTCATCCGCGCTCTTTTCCTGAAAGCTGATCTGTCCAGTTTTGAAGTTGATGTCAGCAGGCCAGGGAAGCTAGAGTCGATATTTTTCTCTTGATCATCTTCGGTGGCATAAGGGACGGTGTGAGCCAAGACATCCAGGGGGTTTAGCTCGCTCGTCTGCGGGAACAAACTGCCGCCATTGCTTGCCGTGCTACCGAGGATTTTTGTCCCTGAATTGCTCACACACTCCGGCAGATTCAATGGGGGTCTGGCGGCAGATTTCTTTGACTTTATCATTGGAAATGCATCTGCTTTGAGTGTCGCAGGATATCCACACATTCTTGCCATCTCTGTCGTAGCACAGCTTTCGTCGGTAAAGTGTGCGGAACAAACGTCCAATTTCTTGCCACTTTCGCATCTTTGGGCCACTGGTGCAACTTGAATCCGTCCCTGTTCGTGTTGTTACACCATCCGACAACACACCAACGAGGCATGATGTCTCCAAGGTACGTAAAACAGTCGAAAAAACAGAAAATAACAGAGCTGATTTGACTCGGTGTTTGAGAAAATGGCGGATTGCTTCCCGATGTGACGTCACATTGTGACGTCATCGCTCCGAGAGCGAATACTAGAAAGGCGTTTAATTCGCCAAAATTCACCCATTTAGAGTTCGGAAATCGGTTAAAAAAATATATGGTCTTTTTTCTGCAACATCAAGGTATATATTGACGCTTACATAGGTCTGGTGATAATGTTCCCCTTTAAAGAAGATCAGAGAAAATCAACAACAGAATACAAAAAAGATCTGAGAAATCTGCAGGAAAATAAAGAAAGTCTGCAAAGTCAGAATAACAACATAAGAAAGGACTTCCAGGAAATGCACCAAGAAATGAGGACTTTCAAGAAGAAGTTATTGCAGTGAAACGAGACAACAACATGGAGACGAATGTCATTGATGAAATGGATCAGGATAAACAAATGAATTGTGTCAGTGTCACAGGGCACCAAATTAAACCAAAATCCCTCGTGAAAGCTGAATAATGGAGGTGAACCAGATGAAATGGATATTGTCTCAGCAGAACAGCAAGTGGTCAACTTTCTGCAATCAAGGGAAATTGATATCGACATTAATACCATCGAAACATGCATCCCACTGAATGGAATAAACAACAACACCACTCCAGTCATCCTCATGAAACTCCTAAACAGAAAATCTAAAATGGCACTTTGAAACCGCAATACTGCTGTATTTTCAATACTGTTACATTCTTACTGATCATATTTAGCAATTAAAACACTTTCTGGCCTGGTCGTTAAGGCTTGTTGGTTGTACTGCACAGGCAGGAGAAGGCAGTCCTAAAGTTGTCTCCTCTTCTGCTCTCCTCTACACTCACACACTGTAGGACCATCCCCCTAGCGAATAAGCTAACCTAGTATGATGCTGCTGTTATAATATAAGTGTAATATTAGCACTTTAGCTCACATAGCTATGCTAACGTTGCTAAAGTCTACTCTTGACCCACTCCTTAATTCTACGTTGTCACGATACATGGCATCTATTATGCCGCATGCGGCGTTATATTGTATATGTAAAGAAGCGCTTCTTTGAGACAAACACCGCACATTGAGAAGCATTAAAGTTACAGAGACACACACAACGGAATGTTCCTAAGTAGGGCTTACTAAAAGCACTTTAAAACTGTTTAAATTCCAGCATCAAGGCTAACACACCACCAATACACTATTGTAATACATTTGACAGTTTGACACATATTTAAAGTTGTTTAAATATGCTATATTATGGGATTGTTTAATTTGCACTTTGTATCTGTTTCAGTCGTTTTGCACTTGTGCTGTCAACCACTTGAGTAAATGAATTCTGTGGTCGCGTTTCAAGAGCTAATAAAGCCTTGTGACATACTTGATGACACTTGAGGACACATGTTATTACATGCTAAAAGAAATAGAACACTGTACAAGCTTTACAGTATTTAGTCGTAGTAAAGCAAACTTATTTGATTTCCTAATGCCTGTACGTGTTCATTGGAATGTACTATCCCTGTTTTAAGAATAAAGTCTAAGTTGTCTGTCAACTCATCTGCAAAATTATGTTTGCTATGATGATGTGCTGCATTTTAGGTTTAACTTAGCAAGTATGCAAACTATGTATTTTAAACACAAATTATATGCCTGGAATTAGTCACAGCCACCACCCTTGTTGCTAATGAGCGGCACTCCCTCACTCAGGTCTGCTGACGTTTGTAAACTGTATGAAGGTGAAATGGGGAGCCATTCTTCAGGTCATCTCCACCGTGGCCAAAGTCCTGGCTCTTATTGTCATCATCGTCACCGGCCTTGTCAGGCTAGCACAAGGTACTTGGCTGCTGTAGGAGCCTACGTAATAAAGCCGCCATTCGTGCAATGAATCTCTGCCGGTGACAAATGTCCTGTGTTGTTGACAACGAAAGGTTTTGATCAAAACTTTGAGGACTCGTTCAAAAACTCCAAGATGAACCCAGGCGACATGGCTTTGGCTCTCTACTCGGCGCTGTACTCTTACTCTGGCTGGGACACGCTCAACTTCATCACTGAGGAGATCAAGAATCCAGAGAGGTGCCAAGACGCTCCATATCCGCTCTTTGAAGATAAGAAATTACACTTTATCATTAAACAAGTCTCTCATTCTATTTCACTCTGCAGGAATCTGCCTCTGTCCATCGCTATATCCATGCCTCTTGTCACCGTCATCTACATCTTGACCAACATCTCCTACTACGTCGTTATGGATGCCAACACGGTGCTCACCAGTGAAGCTGTTGCAGTGGTGAGTGCCCTATACACCTCCCAATACAGAGTTACTCAGTTAACTGTAGGGAAGGGTACCGTTCACATTTGAACTGATACGGTACCAATTCCTGGTACCAGGTAATCTATAATTGGTACTTTAGTGTGTGTTATTAAATATTGTTTTTTTAATAACATTTATTTTTGTATTGCAACATTTAAGAATGAGCTGATTATGATAATTGCTGGCCAGTTGTTACATCTTCTTTCATCGTCACATTTCTGACTTTCATTTGCAAGTATTACTTTAAGTTGCAATTACAGTTCCAAGCCTAAGACAGTAGTGTATAGTTTAGGTAGGGCTGGGTGATTTTATGATTGTGATCGATGATCGTGATTCATTTCAGTATAATCACGGGGATCAGCTGTTAGAATGTATTACCTCGATCAAACATGGCGGAAATGTCTGTTAAAAGATACAATCCGTCCATTCATGTTCTACCGCTTGTCCCTCTCGGGGTCGCGGGGGTGCTGGAGTCTATCCCAGCTGCACTCGGGCGAAAGGCAGGTTACACCCTGGACAAGTCGCCACCTCATCCCAGGGCCCGCAGTAGTAAACAGTAGGGATGCAACCGTGCTCTGTATAATCTAAGGCTGAAACGACGCGTCGACGTAGTCGACGTCATCGGTTACGTAAATACGTCGACGCCGTTTTTGTGCGTCGGCGCGTCGTATATTTACGTCACACTACTGTCATGGCGGAGCGCAAAGCAGACGATGCGAGCGAGGGGAAAAAAGCACGCCAAAAGTTGTCAAAAGTGTCGGAGTATTTCAATAAATGCACACTGTGTCGAGCGGAAATGGCCTATCATAGCAGCACAACGGCTATGAACGAACATTTGAAAAGAAAACCCCCGACAGCGTTCTTGCCATCACCATCAACAAGTCAATCGTCCGCGTGCGTATACGTTGTCATTATTACACAAAAACATGAATGTGTCATTTGTATCTGCGTTGTAAATTCATAAACTAAAGCACCGTTTGCTCTGAGAGGCGCGTTTGGCATGCCTGTTCAGTGTTTACAAAGACGCGCTCCTCTTTAACGCTGTGGAGAGGCGGCGGCGGCGAGCGAGCGGCGAGGCGGAGCGCGCCGGGAGCGACGCCGCAAGAGACAGGGGACGACGAGCGAGCGAGGAAGAGGAGCTGAAAAGCGAGGAAAGAAAGAGAAAAGAGTTGGAAGAGAAAAGACTGTGTAAAATTAAAAGATTGTAAACCTGGCAAAGCCGTCTGGCGTTCAGTCTGTCGGTCCTGAAAGAACCCCACGGCACAAGACGTGTCACAAACGCTAACGTTAATTAGTTGTGCAAATACCTTTTACAACATTAACAGTTACATATACTATGTACAAACCAACAATTAACTTTCACTTTAATCATACTATCATTGTTGTGTTATTAAGCAAAATAAGCAATACTTTTACTTTTGTTGAAATGTTTACACTGTACACTTTTTTGTATTGGTTGTTTAGCTTTATTTTTGCACATTTTAGCAAATAAGCAATACTTTTACTTTTGTTGAAATGTTTACACTTGTTACAGAATATTTCCGTTTTGCACTTTTTTGTATTGGATGTTTATCTTTATTTTTGCACATTTTAAAGCAAAATAAGCAATACTTTTACTTTTTAAATGCTTATACTATTCCAGAATATTAAGATTTACACTGGATGTTTACTTTTATATTTGCACATTAAAAAGCAAATAAGCTACTTTTAATTTTGTTAAATGTTAAAAGTTTTAAATGTTTACATTGTTACAGAATATTTTGTCATGTTGTTGTCAATGTTGACTGAGTGGCCATACTTTTTTTTTTGTAAATAAAAGCCATGCCTTTTGAAAAAACTGGCCTACATTTATTTTTTCCTCTATTTTAAATAAAAAAATAATCGGTAAAAGGAAAAATAATCTATAGATTAATCGGAAAAATAATCTATAGATTAACCGATTAATCGAAAAAAATAATCTATAGATTAATCGATAGAAAAATAATCGTTAGCTGCAGACCTAGTATAATCCTGCACGGAACAATCCGCCTTTATTGACCGTTGTCCTGTGTGTGAATGTGCGCATGCACGTGTACGTGTGAATGTGTAATTCCGTGTGTGCACGACAATCCCTATCCTCCGTCGTGAAAGTAAGGCTCGTCACGACGTAATTAATGTTCAATCAGTGAAGGGATTTATATTTATATAGCGCTTTTCTCTAGTGACTCAAAGCACTTTACATAGTGAAACCCAATATCTAAGTCATATTTAAACCAGTGTGGGTGGCACTGGGATCGAACCTGGAACCCTCAAGTTGTTGGCACGGCCGCTCTATCAACCGAGCTACGCCGCTCCAATCAGTGTTGTGCTTTGTCTTCCTTACACAGCTGGAAGTGGAGTACATAAGAATAAAAAAAAGAAATATGGCTAACACTAGCATAGAAATTGAAACACAACATTGAAAAGGAGCAGCGACTTCAGTGACAGACTTTATTCTCATCGACTGCTGCAGCTCACCAGTAAGACTGCCCTGACTGTGGACTCGCAGGCATGCACATAATGTCTTTGTGACTGAACTACGGTAGGCTATTGGTCCCAACTGGGAGAACAAACACACCTTCTAATTTAATCAGAAAAAAAGAAAATGTTCTATCTAAATATTTTTGAATTCGACTTTTTGTTTCGGTGTTTGCTCTGATTCAACTTCTCTGATATAACATGTACTAAAACACTCTGCAGACACTTTTTGTTCAAAACATTTTTGAGTTTGTGGATAACCCGGCACAGCCCGAAGAGGCAACGTGGGTCCCCCCTCCAATGGGTTTACCACTCATGGGAGGGGCCGTAGAGGTTGGGTGCAGTGTGAGGTGGGCGGCCGCCGAAGGCAGAGCACTTGACTGTCCGATCCTCGGCTACATAAGCTACGTCACCTTGCTGGGGGGTAGGGAGCCTGAGCTGGTGGGCGAGGTGGAGAAGTTCCGGTTTGTTTACTGCAGAATGAAGTTTGTGATGACAAGTAAAAAAACTAAATAACTTTAAGAGGGAAAAAAATTGTTTTCTTTACTACCACAAAATATAAAGAAAAAGTAGCAAAACTGTGGCCCTAAAACCGAGGTACGGACCGTAGCGTGGGTTACCTGTATCCTTGCACCTCTTGTAAACACAATCATAGATATGAACAAAATGACAGTTGTCAGCTGTTAGCATATATTACCTTGCTCAAACATGGTGGAAATGTCTGTTACAAAATATAGCAGTCGTAAACAGTAGGGATGCAACGGTACTCTGTATTATCCTTCACAGGACAATCTGCCTTTAATGATATGAAAAAATTAATCGTGATATTTTTTGGACAAATCGCTAAGCCCTAGTTTACAATGTTTTTTTTGTTCCCTAAAAAGTGTTTATGCTGTACGTATTGTATTTATACGCACCAGCTGTTTGATTGTAACGTCCATCTTATTGTAGTTTTCATTCACATATTTGGAGTTGCTGAAATCGCCCTGTAAAATCGTTAATGCTAATCATCAGGGTTTGGTTCGATGACAAAAATTTACAGAAATCGGTACCCATTCCTAGTTTATTGTGTTTTTATTTGTATGGTTAAAGTGGAGGAACCAGTGATGTCAACCTGCGGGAAAAATATTAGAAACAAAATCAAAAAGCATTATAATTCTAGGTGGGTCGTTATTTGCCTAAGGCAATTGAAAGCAGGCATTTACTAGCGATTATTGAGGTCTGTTGTATGTCACAATGTATAACAAGCTCATATTCTTACTTTATTCATGGTTCAGAGTGCGTGAGAATGTGGTCTCCTTAGACCATAATGCTCATTCATTAACAAGTATACCACACAACAAAGCAGCAACTGAACCAATGTTGTAATAAGCTAACCTAGCATGAGCTTGCTTGGAGCTATCAGAAAGCGTAACACGCATGACTTTCACATCGACAGCTGAGTAGCAACACTTTGATTCGCATGGAGAGCTACTGTAGATAGAGCTGCTGTATACTGACCACTCATAATACTTCCAATGCAGCTACTGACGAAACAACATCAGGAGGTTGCTTCTAGCCGTATCTGTTAGTGTTTTTTCATCTGGGGCTAATTAAAGATGTTTTGCTTTGGTGAGGTACGTACCCGGCAACTGTTGGAGACTCAGCGGTAAATTAAATACAGGGATTATAGGAGTATTTACAGTAAACAAAATGGCACAAGACTTTGTCGGCCTTCTTTTGTCTGGCATCTGGTTTGATGGCGAGGGTCATGAGCGGAAAGTCGTTTGGCTAAAGAGGTTAGCGCCCTCCAGGAGTTCAGATAATGTGATTTGTGCAGCAGGGAGGAAGACTCGTGCTCAACCTCTTGTCGCCGGTATTTGCTAATTGTTTTCCCAAGGCCTATACTGGCTTACTAACATCCCTGCCTTGAACTTCATTTGGACACAATATTAGCATAGTTGCATATGAACACAGTATTTGCTCACTGCTGAATTTCCCTCTTAGACTTTTGCAGACAGAGTTCTGGGCTGGGGCCGCTGGCTGATCCCGCTGTCTGTGGCCATCTCCTGCTACGGCAGTCTCAACTCCTCAATCATCTCTGCCTCCAGGTCACATTCACATTTTCAAATGGCGTTTGAAGACATCTCTCCTTGGTTTATTCTCGCCAAGCAATGATCACACAGTCTTGTCTTCTCCCATAGATTGTATTTTGTCGGTTCTCGAGAAGGCCACCTCCCCAATGCCCTGTCCATGATCCACATTGAGCGCTACACTCCCATCCCTGCCCTCCTGTTTAATGTTGGTATCTTCATGTTTTTATTTTAACAAAAGTTAAGCGAGAAGTTATATTTTGGTTTCCCTTAGTTGCTTTGGATGTTAACATAAAGGGTTTTTTGTCTTTAGTCTTCCTATTAGTAACTCACTTTGTAATGCACATTATTGCCATCTAGTGGATTGGCATAAAATGATATCACACAGAACATAACTTTTCATTACAGTGTTATTGAATTCTCATCCATCCATCCATCCATTTTCTACCGCTTGTCCCGTTCGGAGTAGCGGGGGGTGCTGGAGCCTATCTCAGCTGCACACAGCGGAAGGCGGGGTACACCCTGGACAAGTCGCCACCTTATCGCAGGGCCAACACAGACAGACAGACAACATTCACACTCACATTCACACACTAGGGCCAATTTAGTGTTGCCAATCAACCTATCCCCAGGTGCATGTCTTTGGATATTTAGTTTAAATATTTAACGTGTTTAAGTCCACTGTGGAATGCATCTTTTTACTGTATGTATTTTCTTTCTGCAGGGCGTCATGTCTCTAGTGTACCTGACCGTGCCGGATGTGCTCCGTCTGATTAACTACTTCAGCTTTAACTACTGGCTCTTCATTGGCCTGTCAATCGTCAGCCAGATATACCTCCGCTTTAAGTACCCCAACATGCACAGACCCGTAAAGGTAGTTGCGCACATTTGCAGACAGGATTGCTCCAGTCAGATTCTGAATACTTAAACTGCCTGTCATTGTGTGTCTCTGCAGATATCCTTGTTCTTCCCATTTGTTTACTGTTTGTGCACCCTCTTCCTGGTGGTAGTGCCGCTGTACAGCGACACCATCAACTCCTTGGTGGGGATTGCCGTGGCACTGTCCGGCGTGCCCGTGTACTTTGTCTGCATCCACCTGCCAAGCAGCTCCAGGCCAGCCTACCTCAAAAAAATAATCAGTAAGAAATAATTTTGCTCTTTGGAAAATGTGACAGCTTTCCTACGATACAAAACAAAATGAAAATATTAGTTGAAAAACAAGCAAAAGACAGAACTGGTCCGATAATCAATAAATCAATTAATTAACGATAAATTAAAGTCAACTTGTTAATTTTGCCCGCATCGATAAATAGCCAAATCCGTATGTGCTTATCTTCTGTCGATTTTTAAAAAAGACTGCAAAAGCGTTCACTCTCTGCATCACTCTCAGCAACTGATCACGTTTATTCACGAGCAGAATTAAATGAAGTGAGTGAATCCTCTTGTCAGTCATCCACTACCTTAGTCTCAGTGGGTGGAGGCAGAGCTGCTGGCTTGTACACCCAGCATGCATCAACAGGGCCCTGCAAGACTTAGACAATTGTTATCGAGCTCTAAGAGAAATTGGAAATTACTCGTGAGAAGCACCGCAAGGTAACAGAAATTAGGAGGGAAAAAGATGATTGCAAAGCCAGATGTCTCCGTGTGGGAATGTTTTGGCTTCGAACCAAAAGAGCAAGATGAACCAATCAACACGGCGTGAACGAGCCAGTATGACCAATTTGTTTGAAAGTGATGGTAACCAAAAAGTCACTCAATACAGTTTTTCCAACAGCGGGAAAAAAATGCATTTCAAGATGTTCAATATATATTGAAGTGCAGTTTTTGGTATCAGTGATGAAGAGTCAATTTTATATGTATTGTTCGTTATTTAGAATAATTAAAAGTTCTTCACCTTCCAATTGCAATGGTGAAGAATACGAAGGTTTATTTGGCTTTGAAAAGGTTACTTGCAAAACAAATAATGAATTAAAATAGTGCTGGGAATAATATCGTTTATCGGCAATAATTTGTGGGAAAATATATTGTCCAATAAAAGACAAAAGTTCTCAAATATGATAACAAAAGTAAATCCAAAAAAATCTAAGTCTACTTGTTGGGTCGAAGGCCAAGGAGAAAGAATGGGTTTCAAGATGAGTTGTGTGTTAAACACAAAGTTATTAAACAAATGCTAAAAAAGCCAACACAATATCTAGTGGTGTAATTGTAACATAGCTGAATAAAACATCATAATTCAGTCAACTCTCATTTATCACTGTTGATTAGTTCTGGGTCTGACTGTGGTAAATACATTTCTGCCAAGCAAATTGTTAATTACAAAATCAAATATTTTCAAAGATAGAGCATAAAAACTTGTTTATAGTAATACTGCAGGAGGCTGAGCTAATCAGTGACCACAATGCTGATTTGGTTTTGTCTCATTCATTGGCCATTACTTCTGCTGTATTGATATTTTTAATTTTCTTAGCCATTTTATTGCTTAATTTGGCCCAAAAATACGTACGGTATATGCTTTAAAGAAAATCTGCAATAGAGTGAAGCCTTAAACTTACAAGCGCAATGTGGTGATCTGTAGAACTATGTATAATTTAAAAAAAACAAATAATAATTGTATGATTTTCATAAAGGCTTTTTTAGATAGATATACTTTACATTTAGTAATACATTTGTTAAATATTTGTATTTTATAATTATAAAAATCTTATTTCTTGTTTGATTTAGAGGACATACAGTCGTGGTCAAAAGTTTACATACACTTGTAAAGAACATAATGTCATGGCTGTCTTGAGTTTCCAATAATTTCTACAACTCTTATTTTTTTGTGATAGAGTGATTGGAGCACATACTTGTTTGCCACAAAAAACATTCATGAAGTTTGGTTCTTTTATTAATTTATTATGGGTCTACTGAAAATGTGACCAAATCTGCTGAGTCAAAAGTATACATACAGCAATATTAATATTTGGTTACATGTCCCTTGGAAAGTTTCACTGCAATAAGGCGCTTTTGGTAGCCATCCACAAGCTTCTAGCAAGCTTCTGGTTGAATTTTTGACCACTCCTCTTCATAAAATTGGTGCAGTTTAGCTAAATTTGTTGGTTTTCTAACATGGACTTGTTTCTTCAGCATTGTCCACACGTTTAAGTCAGGACTTTGGGAAGGCCATTCTAAAACCTTAATTCTAGCCTGATTTAGCCATTCCTTTACCACTTTTGACGTGTGTTTGGGGTCATTGTCCTGTTGGAACACCCAACTGCGCCCAAGACCCAACCTCCGGGCTGATGATTTTAGGTTGTCTTGAAGAATTTGGAGGTAATCCTCCTTTTTCATTGTCCCATTTACTCTCTGAAAAGCACCAGTTCCATTGGCAGCAAAACAGGCCCAGAGCATAATACTACCACCACCATTAATTAATAATTAAGGTTTTAAAATGACCTTCTCAAAGTCCTGACTTAAACCCCATTGAGAACATGGGGACAATGCTGAAGAAACAAGTCCATGTCAGAAAACAAACAAATTTAGCTGAACTGCACCAATTTTGTCAAGAGGAGTGGTCAAAAATTCAACCAGAAGCTTGTGGATGGCTACCAAAAGCACCTTATTGCGGTGGAACTTGCCAAGGGACATGTAACCAAATATTAAAATTGCTGTACATATACTTTTGATCCAGCAGATTTGGTCACATTTTCAGTAAACCCATCATAAATTCATAAAAGAACCAAACTTCATGAATGTTTTTTGTGACCAACAAGTATGTGCTCCAATACCTCTATCACAAAAAAGTAAGAGTTGTAGAAATTATTGGAAACTCAAGACAGCCATGACATTATGTTCTTCACAAGTGTATGTAAACTTTTGACCACGACTGTACATCTATTCAGCTTGATAAAATACTAGGTCTGTATTATTTTATTTATTTGTTTGTTTGAATTTGTACAGTAAATATTAATCAATGTGTCAGCAAACATAGCTTCAACATAAATATGCTGGAATTATCACAAAAGCTAAATTGCATCCATTGTCCTAGGGCAGGTAGTAACACACAAACACAGAGTTAGACACTATGGACTAGAGATGCGCGGTTTGCGGGCACAACCGCGGAGTCCGCGGATTATCCGCGGATCGGGCGGATGAAAAAAAAAAAAAAAAGATTTTATCCGCGCGCGGGTCGGGTCGGGTCGGGCGGATTAATTAGATTTTTTTTTTTTTTTTTTTTTTTTTGCGGGTGGCAGTTAAACCAATTGGGAAATATATATACATAGTTAAATGTTGTTACCCACATACGAAAAACGAGCAGGCACCTGCTGCATATGCCACAACAGAAGAAGAAGAAAGAAAAGAGATGGACACTTTTACGGAGCGGAGAAGGGACGCCTCGCCGGGGTCCGGGACCGAGGCACCTTCCCCCGAGAGGGCCCCACCGGGAGCCGTAGCTGAGGCGATCCGCGAGAAGGGCCCGACGCACGTCCAGGGTCACTACCGCGCCCACCGCACCAACACCCCGCCTCGTCCGCCTTCGCCGCGGCCGGCGTCACGCGCAGCAGGTAAGCAGCTTACCTGCCCGCCACCCCCGTGGCCGGGGGCTCGTAACATGAGTCACTCCGCGCGCTCCGCCCGCGCAGCTTACCTGCCCGCCACCCCTGTTGCCGGGGGCGCGTAACAGGGGTCACTCCGCGCGCAGTGCGCTCACGAAAGGGGTGGGGCTCACCCTGGTTTATATAGAGAGCAGGACGGTGGCCATGGAAGTCGGAACCCGCTAAGGAGTGTGTAACAACCCACCTGCCGAATCAACTAGCCCTGAAAATGGATGGCGCTGGAGCGTGGGCCCATACCCGGCCGTCGCCGGCAGCGAGACGCGCTTGGAGGTGCGCTCAGCGCGGCTACCATATGATTGCGCACTGGTGTGCGTCTGGGTCGTGACAGCGTGGCACGCGAAAGTCTGTGCTGCATTGGATCAGTCTCCTTTCTTTAACAGGCAAAAGCTTTATAACCTCACCATACCTGCCAACTTTTGAAATCAGAAAAACCTAGTAGCCAGGGTCCAAGGGCCGCAGGCCCCAGTAGGTCCAGGACAAAGTCCTGGTGGAGGGTTGAGGGCTTCGCCCCCCGACGCAAAATGATTATTAGCATTCAGACAGGTTAAAATGTTGCTAAAACCATCACTTTTCTATCAGTCACAGTGACTTTTCAAAACAAAAATATTACAGCAAAAATCATATGGGTTGATTGGCATGTTTATTCTGTAAGATAACTTCAATAGTTTTAAATTATTTTGACAGTTAATGCCAGTTATCCTGTCAACCTTTCACAAGACTTCAATTTGTTAATTGAAAGTATAAACAGTATAAACACTTTTTACAGTAAACAAATGGTAAAACAGTACTAAACAATTCCATAAAAAAAAAAAATTGGTGTCATTATTAACTTTCTGTCCAAGCTTGTATAATCTACTGCCTTGTTCAATTGTAAAAAATATTCTGTGCCTAAAATTCACATTTCTATCACAATTATCATACTGTAAACATGGTAAGCTAACTTCATTAAAATTAATAGTCCTGTCAATAGCATGGAATTACAATTCAAATGTAGTTTTTTTGTAAGCCTTTCAAAAGAATTCAAAATATGAAAAATTAATGAAAATTAATTTAAGCCATCAGACACTTGAAAAGTGGCACATCACATCTCTAATGTAATCATTTGAACTTTTCAACAGAAATAGCACTGCAAAAATATTAAGGACATACTTCTGTATTTTGGTAGTTATGCTGTCAACATTTAACAAGATTTCTTCAACTTGGACTTGAAAGCATAAATAGTATAAACACTTTTAACAGTATGTCGTGCTGTGAAATACAGCCGACAGGATTGCGCACCAAACACGAAGCAAGGCCAAAGTGCACGCGCGCATGGTGCAGGAGAACAAAGGACTTCTTTCATTTAAGGTTTTTGATAAACCATCAAACTCATTCGTTAAAAGGACTCTATAGTAATATAAAGCGAATTTTTCTGGACATTATCATGCAAGAAAAGTTTATTTTTGGGACCGCGATCACCGCGTAATGATTTTTAAAGGTTGCATTACAAACATTTAACTGTCCCATGTGATCAGCCAGTGCGATTGGAAATCCATGCTCAATTATTGCCTCCGTAAATAAAACTTCGGGCGGATGGCGGGCGGGTGCAGTTCTGATCAAACGTTACATCGGGTGGATGGCGGATGGTTGACGACTTTCTGACGCGGTTGCGGATGAAATAAATTGCCTATCCGCGCATCTCTACTATGGACACAATAGACAAACAATAACACCACAGGTACAAATAATGAGTTTTAAAAGAGAGTCCATAGAGAGGTTCATCTATGGGAGCATGACCGGTTTGACTTCAACCAATTGTTAAGGACCCCACAGTTTCTTATGTGCTCCGGTAAAGTATTCCATAATGCTGTGCTTCTATTAGACTGTACCATTTGGCTGAATTTAGTCCTGTGCCTTTGAATACTACAGTCTGCTGGTTAGTGCTCTCGTTCTGACTCCACTGTTGTTATTTTTTTACATATAAACAGTCCATTTAGAACTTTAAAAACAGGGGAAGCATCCAGAAAGTTTTGCTAG
The DNA here is from genome assembly GCF_033978685.3 of Nerophis lumbriciformis. Classification (NCBI taxonomy): domain Eukaryota; kingdom Metazoa; phylum Chordata; class Actinopteri; order Syngnathiformes; family Syngnathidae; genus Nerophis; species Nerophis lumbriciformis. The sequence continues at coordinate 28,044,731 of NC_084558.2, read as the reverse complement.
CTCCAAAAATCTAAAATATTATACAAACCCCAAAACCAGTGAAGTCGGCACATTGTGTAAATAAAAACAAAATACAATGATTTGCAAATCCTCTTCAACCTATACTCAATTGAATAGACTGCAAAGACAAGATACTTAACGTTCGAACTGGAAAACTTTATTTTTAGCTAGGGCTGGGCGATATGGCCTTTTTTTAATATCTCGATATTTTTAGGCCATATCACGATACACGATATATATCTCGATATTTTGCCTTAGCCTTGAATTAACACTTGATGCATATAATCACAGCAGTATGATGATTTTATGTGTCTACATTAAAACATGCTTGTCCATACTGCATTAATATATGCTCATTTTAAACTTTCATGCAGAGAGGGAAATCACAACTAAGTCAATTGACCAAAACTGTATTTATTAAACAGTTATTAAGCAGTGGCACAAACATTCATGCTATTTCAAAACAGAAAGTACAAGATTGTCAGAAACATTTTAAAACAAGCTATTAGTGCACTTTTGTGCATGATGTCAGTAAGATGACATATCAAAACAACACTAAATTAAAGTGCACTTTTTGTACAGAACGCCACTACAATAGTTTAAAACAAATAGAGTGCACTTTTGTGCATGATGTCACACAATAAATTTCAATAACTGTCAAATAAAAATGAGCTGCATAATAGGAAATCAAATCGCTATGTGGTACGTTACTGCGGACGTTATCTCATTCTGTTGTTCACTATTTTTTTCATACGGTGTTGATGTGGAAATGGTTGTCTTGGCATTTTGTTGGTGTGGCACCGAACGGAGATGTTGACATGCGGAGGATGCACTCTTCATTCTCTAGCGGGTGACTTTTCAAATGATGCTACATATTAGCAGTAATGCTACTTTTTGACAAATTACGGTTGTCTGTTCGACATATTCCCACTTGAAGCCAAACCACCGCCAGACGATGGACCCCGTGCTGTTTTTCTTGGGAATTAATTCTTTCTTCATTTGTTACCAGATTCGCACCTTCTTTCTCTCGTATTACCACTCGCACCACAGCTAACGTTACCCATGCTGCTACCTCTCTGCTCCGCGAGGGCGTATACGTATGTGACGTATGTAAGAAGGTGCGCTTGCTGTCTGTGAGAAGGAGAGACAGGAAAGAGTAGGAAGAGCCTGTAGTGTAATGCCAGCAGCTAAAAGCAACTGCGTGAGAACATATACTAGTCATTTTCTATATCGCACAGAGACAAACCCGCGATATATCGAGTATATCGATATATCGCCCAGCCCTATTTTTAGCAAATATTAACTCATTTGGAATTTGATGCCTGCAACATGTTTCAAAAAAGCTAGCACAAGTGTCAAAAAAGACTGAGAAAGTTGAGGGATGCTCATCAAACACTTATTTGGAAAATCCCACAGGTGAACAGGCTAATTGGGAACACGTGGGTGCCATGATTGGGTATAAAAGCAGCTTCCATGAAATGCTCAGTCATTCACAAACAAGAAAGGGGCGAGGGTCACCACTTTGTGAACAATTGCGTGAGCAAATTGTCGAACGGTTTAAGAATTTCTCAACGAGCTATTGCAAGGAATTTAGGGATTTCACCATCTACAGTCCGTAAAATCATCAAAAGGTTAAGAGAATCTGGATAAATCACTGCCCATAAGCAATGATATTATGGACCTTTGATCCCTCTGGCGGTACTGCATCAAAAAGCGACATCAGTGTGTAAAGGATATCACCACATGGGCTTAGGAACACTTCAGAAAATCACTGTCAGTAAGTACAGTTTGTCGCTGCATCTGTAAGTGCAAGTTAAAACTCTCCTATGCAAAGCAAAAGCCATTTATCAACAACCCCCAGAAACGCCGCCGGCTTTGCTGGGCCCGAGCTCATCTAAGATAGACTGATGCAAAGTGGAAAAGTGTTCTGTGGTCTGATGAGTCCACATTTCAAATAGTTTTTGGAAACTGGATGTCGTGTCCTCCAGACCAGAGAGGAAAAGAACCATCCAGATTGTTCTAGGCGCAAAGTTCACAAGCCAGCATCTGTGATGGTATGGGGGTGTATTCGTGCCCAAGGCATTGGTAACATACACATCTGTGAAGCCACAATTAATGCTGAAAGGTACATATAGGTTTTGGAGCAACATACAGTATGTTGCCATCCAAGCAATGTTCTCATGGACTTCCCTGCTTATTTCAGCAAAACAATGCCAAGCCACAATTACAACAGCGTGGCTTCATAGTAAAAGAGTGCGGGTACTAGACTGGCTTGCCTGTAGTCCAGACCTGTCCCCCATTGAAAATGTGTGGCGCAATATGAAGCCTAAAATATGACAACGGGGACCCCGGACTGTTGAACAACTTAAGCTGTACATCAAGCAAGAATGGGAAAGCATTCCACCTGAAAAGCTTAAAAATTGGTGTCCTCAATTCTCAAACGTTTACTGAGTGTTGTTAAAAGGAAAGGCCATGTAACACAGTGGTACAAATTCCCTTGTACCAACTTTTTTGCAATGTGTTGCTGCCATTAAATACTAAGTTAATGATTATTTGCAAAAAAAAAATTAAGTTTCTCAGTTCAAACATTAAATATCCTGTCTTTGCAGTCTATTCAATTGAATATAAGTTGAAAATGATTTGCCAATCATTGTATTCTGTTTCTATTTACGAATTACACAACATGCCAACTTCACTGGTTTTGGGTTTTCTACTTACTTACAATAATAACGTACGATCATGATAATGCAAGGGCTTCCTGTCTAGTGTTGTTTTTAAGTGTTTTCTTAAACAGCAACTTGACTGGCTTTTATGTGCTCTCAGATGTGTGAGACCAAGTTGTGTAGCAAGAGTTAATGTGACTAAATATCATAGTGTGCATATAAACCTTTGTAGACTCTACCATCAAGTATGGCATTACATGTTTAAAGTTTGCCAAGTTAAATTTAACAATGTCAGCAATTTTTGTAAACATGGTTTTGAAAGTTAAGTTTGAATCAAAGGTTCCTCGGAGATATTCAAATTGTTGGACCCCTCTAAATGCTCTTCATTGACCAGTACAGATGACTGTTCAGCCCCTGCTGGCTGACGTGAGAAGAAGATGCATACAGTTTTTTTAGTATTAAGTGTAAGCAGGAGTTTTGGAGGCAGAGAGATACTGGGACCATGGCTACGGACAGAATTGCAGCTGCATCAGCTTTTGTTTTGGCATCTGTATCCAGAAGTGTATCATCAACATATAATGTATTTTTACTGTGTTGCAAACCTAGGGCAAGTCATTTCCATACAGACTCAATAATATTGGCCCCAATACTGAACCGTTGAGGACTCCAGCAGAGCAAATGAGATAAAATGAGCAGGACTGTTTAATTATAATTATCTCAGCGAGATATGACTTAATCCAGCAGAGGGGATTTTCAGAAAAGTCAAATAATGTTAACTTGGCCAGTAGAGCATTGTGATTTAATGTGTCTAAGGCACGTTTCACGTCAAGGAATACAGCACCTACGGAGCCACCTAAGAGATGTTGCATATATATATTTTTTAAGTAACAAGTGGCTGTATATTCTTATATAAGATTGTTTTTTTTAAATAGTTGTATTGTTATTTTCTAGACGCCATCTCAACTTACACCCAAAAACTGTGCTACTGTTGCGTGGCCTCGCCCGACATCGACCTGGACAATGTAGACCTCGACAAGACGGAGTGAAGAACAGGAGGGGGACGGACGGCAACTTTGAGCTGATGACAATCAAGTAGATTTTTTTTCTTTGGAAGGAGGAAGAAGAAACTGGTACAGGCACACACACTGTATACTTTCTGGTGATGAAACACATTCCTCAAACAAGCACACATCCACAATATGACTGGACACCAGTAAAGAAATGTTATCTCAAAAGTGTTAGAACACTGTTTTAAATACATACACATACATGTTTTATGTACACCATACAATGTACAGTATAGAGCTATCTCTACTTGGGTTAAGTTGGGTTTTTGGTCTTCGACTGGTAGCAAAAAGTGTTACATCAGCAAATTTGCTAATGATTTTGTAATTCTGACATGACCTGATCGCAGAGACTCTTGTGTACTGTTTTTTAATGTTATCAACACTGCTGGTTACTTTCAGAATCAAACACACTTGACCTGTTACTACAGATTGTCGCCACATTGCTTGAATTTATGTGACCTCCGGGATATTCCACCAGCTTGGACCTTTTTTTTTTTTGCTTCTTTCACCGGGTTGCACATTCTCTACGGTCTTAGACTTCTCCTGATCAAGTGCCATCAAGCAGCGCTAGCTGGGTCAGTGTAGCGCTGTAGCACTGTTTGCGTAAACTTAATGTGCCTTCTGTGAGAGTTTCCTGCCAACGTCTAAGCCAGTTATTGTCGTTGAAATTACCTGTTGGATGTCGTCTCGCTATAGGGGGACAATTGTGTTTAGCGTCACGTCCACAAGATTGTAATTTAGTAATTAGTGGGATTATGCTAACTTGTTCTCTCTCTTCTTAGAGCTGGGTTTTAATCTAGGAACACACAGCCTTTACTGTTGCCATATGCGTATTTTGGTGTCTCATTAGATACCAAATGTGTGTACTTTGACAAATGTTCTTGAGATGCTTGTTGTTATATTATTTATTTAAATAAGAACAACCATTCGACCTTTTTTTCTTTGCCATAGTGGGCTATGTTGTTTTTATATGCATGTATGTATGTATGTATGTATGTATGTATGTATGTATGTATGTATGTATGTATGTGTGTGTGTGTGTGTGTGTGTGTGTATATATATGTATATGTAAATGTGTGTATGTATGTATATATATATATATATATATATGTGTGTATATATATATGTATGTATGTGTGTGTATGTATATGTGTGTGTGTATATATATATATATATATATATATATGTGTGTATATATATGTGTATTTATATATATAAATAAATGTTAATAAAGTTGAACACATTTGTTAGTTTCAATAACTGCCCTCTGTCTCCCTCTGTTGGAAAGATGAGCAATTAACATGGAATTACAGCACCGTGACACTAGAAGCCAGTGTCCTACTCTGTTTTGGGGAGTCACTCATCCCTCAGTGCAGTGCTTGTCAATTATTTCTGTCATGGCCCCCACATAATAAATTGTAAACTTCGATATACTTTACTAACATACAGTGTGAGTTACATTCGTTGTGACGACACAATTTTTTCCTTTTTTATTCATGTCATTACTTCTCCATGGTGCCACCTGTGTTAGTTCTGTACACATGTTCCAGTGTACTTATTACTTATACTGTGGAGAACAGTATATTGATTAGATTAAGCACCTAGCTGCAGGCTTGTGTATTGTTCTAACATGAATAGTAGCGTCAAGTTAATAAAAAGCTCTGCTGATCTCGACCCATTATCTAAGAAACACTTGCCTCGTGCAACTTGGCAGTTTTGTCTTTTAAGCAATATACTATTGTTAAAAATGAAAGTTGCAATGTGTTTTTTACAACAACAACAAAATTAGCTGTATATTATTTCAACAGCCTTAAAGTTATTGAAAAGATTGTATCTCTTTCAAAAAATGCCTGTTTTTAGTGTAATGTATTGTAAAACATGTACATAAATGACCTAACACAAAAACATAGCCTTATTTTTCTAAAGTTTGTGCTCTGGTGAAAGATTCCTTCAAAAGGGATGCACAATTTGGGGGGGAATGGTTTCCATGTTATTCACAATAGCGCTAGGGGATTCGCAAACACTGGCATGTGCACTGAAAATTATATTTTATGATTTAAATTACTTGAATTTAAATTAGTTTATGTAAAGAATGTAAACAAATGTTTTTGTGCTGCTTCTAATTTATTTGGAATTAATCTCTGTTTTTGATTAATTTCAAGTGTACGGAATCTCAATTTGTTATTTTCATCCATTTTGAAACTTCTTTCCATTTATTTTTCTCTAATTTGATGTAAATATTTCTGTTGCATTGTTCCAGAAGTGTGACTTAGTATGAAAAGTATAGGGTCATCCAACCCGAGGTGCCACTGATGTGGAGGTATCACATTTCAGAAGCTGATTGGATCTTCTCCCTTGTACCGTAAGAGTTAAGTTCCACTGACTCATGCATTAAATATTAAAGCTTCACCATAATGTTTCTCTGCAGGAGCCTGAAAGCCTGAAGGGAGCATCCCCCCCCCCCAACCCTCCCTTGCCTTCTTTGCTCTGCAAAGACTGTACATGTTCCCTCCAAGGGATGGATGAGCTTTTTGGCGACTGACATTCGGGAATCTTCCATGGAGCTGCCTGGACGTCTCAAATGGTTCCGGAAGCATCCGCGGAGGCCCTATGTCTGCGCCAGGGAGTTCAACCGTGAGTTTTTGTGCTTTGTCTTCCAAGCTGCCTTAAAGTGAGCCCTTACCCAGAAATTACATGCTGCTATTTAGCATCATCATCATCTGCTGCTGTGACCCTCTCGTGTATCTGCTCATGTGTTTGGCTGCAATTTCCACCCCATCAGATTGCAGAGAGAATGCCCTTACCATCTTTCTAAGTAGATGTGTTTAAAGTAGATAGTGTTTGTGAAAGTGGACACATGCTGTAGGTAATGGATGAGTTTTGAAAGAAGAGGGTGTCAGGTGCGGCCTGTTACTCAAAATACTTTTAGGAGTTCTGACTCGAAATCCAATTTGTCTGATGGCTTCTTGGGGGAATGAATGTTTGTGACAACTACTTCATATAGTTCATATGGAACACAAATGTGATATTGGATTCATTTGAGCTGACCCTATGTTTTATGATGTATTCAGTTGGTACAGTATCATAAACAATCGGGGATAACATTGTGGTCGTCTAATGTTCTTAGGTGAGCTACTTTTCTACGTCTTACACTTCTCACAGTCACTTGGAAATTGCTATGACATGCTGTAATGTATTAAAACTGTTTGATATGGGAACACACTCAGAATTGACACACACATTTTAGCAGGTAAAAGATTGATCTTTTTTAAGACGATATTTAAAAATAAATATGTTTTACCTTTTTTTTTTCCCAACTCGTCAAATATTTATATTCCTCTTCCTCACTCTACATCACCCTATAATTAGGGATGTGCCGATGAGTATTGGCCAATTTTTGTGAAAAAGTACTGTATGTGATCAGCCATTGCCGGTTGATGTCTTAAAAGCCGATCACAAACTCTGTTTCTGTCTGGCTGACACTGTATTTATTTTTGGTCCCCTGGCGGACAAGCGGCTGGCAGCTAATTATCTGTCTCCACACACAGAGTGGAGCCGCTCCCTTAAATCAATAATAATCACCTCCATTATGGCAAATATACGGCATTTTCTAGTTTTTTAAGTATCATTATCAAGTATTATCACTGGAGGACAAGGCAAAATGTGTTACACGACAAGAGAAAGCCAGGAGCAGGCATGCTCATAGCTAAACTAACTTAGCTATAAACAACACTAAGAATTAAGTATTTGGTAAAGTTTAAGAAGTGTAGACGAGACCAAGTTTCAGCTGAAAGTAAGCGGATATTAGCAGGAAATTCACATTTGGATTCATAAAGAGTTTCGAGAGGAGAAAATATAACCACAACTCTTAGTGTGTCAGCACTGTCTAAAATAGTACATGGCATGTAAGAGAAGGGCAGATCCATCCATGAATGGGTGGTGTTGATACCTGAGGTAGTATCAGTATATAATCGATACTAGAGTAATTAAATGAAATGGTTTTTTTGTAGTTTTTGTTTTTTAAACTCAGGGAATAATTCATTGGACACAGGAAGACTTTGAGTAATAGTTAATTTTACTTTTGTTTAGTTATTATGCACTATTGACTTTGTTTTGCTCAAACAATTGTATGTAATAAAAGAGAATAAAGAAGTACTTTAAATATTTTGTTGATTTAGAGCCTTTATTTAACCAGATAAGAAACACATTGAGATCAAGATCTCTTTCACAAAGGTGACTTGGCCAAGAGGTCAACAGTACATGTCACAGAGCAGTTTAAAAAAAAAAAAGAATACGTTAAGACATACTGTACATTTTAAAATACATAAGAGAACTGTAAAACAACAGAGATTTACACCTTTTAAAAACACAGGCACTGTGCAAACGTCTCTTGCTGTCTGTCCCTCAGGACAGAACGGAAGGCTCCAAATGGAAGTAGTTCTGTAAGTTTCAGTTTCGTCTGCAATGCATTCCATGCCATAGGAGCAGCAATGCTAAAAGCTCTTTTGCCAAATTCAGTCCGTACATGAGGAACAGTTAAAACATACAAATTGTTAGAACGTAATGCGTAAGAGCTGCTTTTTCTTTGTAACAGAGTACACAAGTATGGAGGTATTAAACCTAAAAGAGCCTTATAAATGATAGTCAGCCAATGTGTGTATCTGCGTGCACTCAATGAAGATAAGTCTGACTTCATATACAGTTGACAATGGTGGGTGAGACTACGACAGCCAGTAACAAATCTTAGTGCTGAATGAAAAACAGTGTCTAAGGACTGGAGGCATTTAGATGAAGCACTAAAATAAAGCACGTCTCCATAATCAATTACAGGCAAGATAGTTGCTGTCACCAATTTCTTTCTGACTTTAAGAGAGAAGCAGTTTTTATTTCTAAAAAAGAAACCAAGCTTTACCCTAAGCTTAGAGACCTAGTTGTTAATATGGGCTTTAAATGAAAGCTCCTGATCAAGAGTAAAACCCAAGTACTTGTAATTTAAGACCTGCTGATATTGTTAAGCTGTCAATAGCGTTCACCATAAATGCATTGAACAATTTACAGTTAATACATGTGATCAATATCGGTATTGGCGGATCTTACTTATGAATGATTGTATAGGAATTGGCAGCGTAAAACCCTGATAGGAACATCCCTGTTTATAATCCGAAGATCGTTTATTTACTTTGTTATAAAAAAAAAAAAATCCTGGTCAGGTTTGTGTCAACAAGGGCATTCAGCCTAAAACTGAGCGGAAACAATTCTGACTGACTGTGGCAAGCAATGACAGAGAAAAGCTCAAAATGAGAAAAAAAAAGTTATGTAGTAGTACCTCAACTTACGAACTTAATTGATTCTGTGAAGGAGCTCTTAGCTCAAAACATTTGTATCTCAAATCAACGTCTCTCATTGAAATAAAAAGAAAAACAAACTTCTGGATGAAAAAATATTGTTTGAAAACAATACAATATAATGTATTACTAACAACTACTCTAGTTATATAAAATAATGAAAATGTACCTCATTTACCTTGTAGAGTGGACATCTACTGTATCTCTTTCCAGCTACTTTTTTGTCAAAAACTTCATCAGCCCCTTTTTACGTATTTTCATTGATAAATGTCTGCTGTTTGGATATTGCTTTAACATTTTTGGCTTGTGTTTAGTCTAGCAATGATGCTTGATAAGATTTTTGATTATTTATTTTTGTAATTCATCATCCACTTCTTCTTTTCATCTCTTTACTTTGCACTCCTTTTCCTCCCTTCCCAAGGTTAGAAAAACAATGTGCATCTCAAACTATAAGTTAATGCTAGTGACTAAGACCAAAATATTTCGGTCTGATCTTACATTCACTGTGAAATTTGTTACACCAACTAATTACGGGGATACTGTAACTCAAATTTTTGCTTGCAACTTAAAGTACAACAGTCAGCCGAGAGACGGCTCTTATCTCAAAGCACTCTCAAATTGAGGTACCACTATACAATTAAATATTACAACATAAAAATAGTATATCTATTGATTTACTTAATTTTATTTAAAAAAAAAATGTGTTCACCAATGACTCCAATTGCAATTCCAATTATCCCGCAAAGGACCACTAGGGGTCCCCAATTGATAACAATTTTATTACACAGATTAACCGCTTCTCAAACATGTATATTGTTCTCAGTGTCTCAGTTGAAGAGTGTGCTTAAAATCTTCCATTCAGTCCTCGGATGAGACGCTCCAAAAGCTGCCACTAATCAAGTTGATGCACTTTAAAGCGGCGACGGCCGAGAAGTGATTAGAATAAAACCCCCTCACCAGATTGTCTCTTTCCAGAATATGACCTGTCCTTCAACTCTGACCTCTTTTGCATTGTCCCCCCCACCCCCCGACCTCTTCCCATCACCCCTTAGCTGAGCCAGAGAACCCTTGACTATTGGTCGTTCACTCTCTCAGCATCTTCCCACTCCTTAGCAACGCGCCTCTTCACCACCGCGTGTCAAAGTGCATCACAAGATGATTGCAACGTTGCCTTGGTACATCTTCCGGAAACGTCTCCGCACTCTTATTTTCTGCGAACGATTGCTGCGTGGGCTGCTATGCAAACACAGCAAGAGAGATCCTTGTGATCGGGAGACGACAAAGAGAGTAGACAGAAATGCAAAGAGTGTGTCATGTAGCTTTTATTTGTGTCTGACACGGCCTCGTTTTAAGCTTTATTATGTAAAGTAGTCTCAGAACTGCCAAATCATTGAGTAGAAATTCGGATTATATGACATATTAAAATTCATGCTCATAATTCTAGGGGTTCGTGAAAGCAATCTCGCTCGCAGTCATTATTGGTGCATAATGAAGTACTGTGTTGTTGTAGTTACTAGCTAGCCTAAAGCTGCGGTGCTAACAGTGTTATCGGGGTTACTGTTGGTATACAGCAGGTCTATTCAAGTGGCGGCCCGTGGGTCGTATCCGCTTTTAATTTGGCCCGCCGAACAACACCCAAACAAGCTTGATGAAACTATTCATCAAGCTTGCTCATGTATGCAGTACTCCCACCATCTGACAGAGGGGCAACAGCCAACAGCGCAGCACATGTCACAATGAAAGCAGCCGTGGTTGAGTAGATTAAAGGCCTACTGAAACCCACTACTACCGACCACGCAGTCTGATAGTTTATATATCAATGATGCAATCTTAACATTGCAACACATGCTTACTAAAGTGCAATTTTAAATTTTGCGCGAAATATCCTGCTGAAAACGTCTCGGTATGATGACGTCAGCGCGTGACGTCACGGATTGTGGAGGACATTTTGGGACAGCATGGTGGCCAGCTATTAAGTCGTCTGTTTTCATCGCAAAATTCCACAGTATTCTGGACATCTGTGTTGGTGAATCTTTTGCAATTTGTTCAATGAACAATGGAGACAGCAAAGAAGAAAGCTGTAGGTGGGAAGCGGTGTATTGCGGCAAGTGTTGTGCTGGATAACGCACCCCCGCCGTAGAATGCACCCCTTGACTGGTGTGCCGGACAACACAGCTGGTGTTTCATTGTTTACATTCCCGGAAGATGACAGTCAAGCTTTACCATTGGCCTGTGGAAAACTGGGACAACAGAGACTCTTACCAGGAGGACTTTGAGTTGGATATGCATACACGGTACCGTGAGTACGCATGCAGCTGTGGCTTCCAAACATTTGATCGCTTGCCCATACGCGCGTGCCGCTATGTGCATGTCACGTACGTAACTTTGGGGACTTTGGGGAAATATATGTGCTGTATGAACTTTGGAGAGGTGAACGGTACTTTGGGCTGTGGGATTGAGTGTGTTGTGCAGGTGTTTGAGTTGTATTGGCAGGTTATATGGATGGGAGGGGGGAGGTGTTTGTTATGCGGTATTAATTTGTGGCATATTAAATATAAGCATGGTTGTGTTGTGGCTAATAGAGTATATATATGTCTTGTGTTTATTTACTGTTTTAGTCATTCCCAGCTGAATATCAGGTCCCACCCGCCTCTCACAGCATCTTCCCTATCTGAATCGCTCCCACTGCCCTCTAGTCCTTCACTCTCACTTTCCTCATCCACAAATCTTTCATCCTCGCTCAAATTAATGGGGAAATTGTCGCTTTCTCGGTCCGAATCGCTCTCGCTGCTGGTGGCCATGATTGTAAACAATGTGCAGATGTGAGGAGCTCCACAACCTGTGACGTCACGCTACTCATCTGCTACTTCCGGTCCAGGTAAGGCTTTTTTATCAGCGACCAAAAGTTGCGAACTTTATCGTCGATGTTCTCTACGAAATCCTTTCAGCAAAAATATGGCAATATCGCGAAATGATCAAGTATGACACATAGAATGGACCTGCTATCCCCATTTAAATAAGAACATCGCATTTCAGTAGGCCTTTAAGATGCCACTATGGACCCTGAAAAAAATCAAAATAAATCGTGAAAATTTTACTTAACACAGACTTGACAACAAAGCGTATGTATTGAAATTTCTGACTTTGTAAAAGCAAATGGTATACCTTACTAGAAATAACAAAGTAAGTTCACTAGATTTTAACCAAAATACTGAGTTTACTATCAGTGGCTAAGTGTCGTGAACATGAATGTGGCACTATCTCACAGACATTGTATTATTCAAGTTAGGGTGTACCCCGCCTTCCGCCCGATTGTAGCTGAGATAGGCTCCAGCGCCCCCCGCCACCCCGAAGGGAATAAGCGGTAGAAAATGGATGGATGGATGGAACTTACTCACTTGGAATAGTGAACAGGAGGTGGCGATAATGCCCCTCATGCAGGTAAATCGCAGTTAAAAAAGCTGCAGAAGAAGTAGCTTCGTCCTCACATTAGTACTGACTCACAAAGCCCATGCACAGCTTGCATTGTCAAAGTTTGCTGTTATAAGTTGAAGAATAACATTGCCGCTCCAATGATGTGAGGCACTACACAGAATCTAAGTGAAATTTGTATAGTCTTTTTTATTATTTTTTTGTCGTTTTTTTGTAAATGTGTTTTGTTAGGATTCATCGGTACTCATGACCTTTTTTAAAGGTATCAACTGAAGTAAACTATTGCATTGAAACTTCTAGTGTAACGGTACCTGCATTTGATCCTTTTTGTATACGGACTTACTTACTTAGACTTAGTTCCTCCCGTTCCTATTGGAACATTGGGCGACGAGTCCCCTCCATTTTTTCCGGTCCCTGGCGGCTCTTCTTGCTCCGTGCCAGCTGACACCCATCTCCCTTAGGTCTTCCTTGGCTGTCTGTCTCCACGTCTTCTTCAGCCTCCCTCTCTTCCTTATTCCACCTTCTGGCATCCAGTCCATTGCCACACTTGCCGGTCTCTCTCTCGGCAGTCGGAGTACGTGCCCCATCATTCTCCCTCTCCTTTCGGAGACAATGTCAGCCAGTGCTGCTACACCTGCCCTTCTCATCACCTCCTCGTTTGAGATGTGGTCTCTCCAGGAGATCTTCAGGATGGATCTGAGGCATTGTCGGTGGAAGACATCCAATCCAACTTGTTGGTGATACTGGCTGTCTTCATCCACGTCTCACAGGCGTAGGTTGCTGTTGGTATGACCACTGACATGTAGAGGCGTAGCTTGATGGCTGTTGTGATGGCTTTGGACGACCAGATGTTTCGGAGCCGTTGGAACACTCCTGCAGTATATGGAGCTAGGGGAAAAACAAACTATTTGTATGTTTATCTACCTCACTGTTTTAACAGATTCATTGAGAGACGGTTATTACTAGTTTGATTTTTTTTTATTACTGTGGTCAGACTTTCATCCTGATGTACTGTACTGGCTACAGCACTGCACAGGTTGTTCACATATGCATCTGTTTTTGCGCATATTGGTGTGTTAATAAAGTCTTGTCATAGTTCAAGGTTGTACAAACCCCGTTTCCACATGAGTTGAGAAATTGTGTTAGATGTAAATATAAACGGAATCCAATGATTTGCAAGTCCTTTTCAACCCATATTCAGTTGAATGCACTACAAAGACAAGATATTTGATGTTCAAACTCATAAACTTTATTTTTTTTTTTGGAAATAATTAACTTAGAATTTCATGGCTGCAACACGTGCCAAAGTAGTTGGGAAAGGGAATGTTCACCACTGTGTTACATGGCCTTTCCTTTTAACAACACTCAGTAAACGTTTGGTAACTGAGGAGACACATTTTTTAAGCTTCTCAGGTGGAATTCTTTACCATTCTTGCTTGATGTACAGCTTAAGTTGTCCAACAGTCCAGGGTTCTCCGTTGTGGTATTTTAGGCTTCATAATGCGCCACACATTTTGAATGGGAGACAGGTCTGGACTACAGGCAGGCCAGTCTAGTACCCGCAACTCTTTTACTATGAAGCCACATTGATGTAACACGTGGCTTGGCGTTGTCTTGCTGAAATAAGCAGGGGCGTCCATGGTAACGTTGCTTGGATGGCAACATATGTTGCTCCAAAACCTGTATGTACCTTTTAGCATTAATGGCGCCTTCACAGATGTGTAAGTTACCCATGTCTTGGGCACTAATACACCCCCATACCATCACAGATGCTGGCTTTTCAACTTTGCGCCTATAACAATCCGGATGGTTTTTTTCCTCTTTGGTCCGGAGGACACGACCTCCACAGTTTCCAAAAACAATTTGAAATGTGGACTCGTCAGACCATAGAACACTTTTCCACTTTGTATCAGTCCAACTTAGATGAGCTCAGGCCCAGCGAAGCCGACGGCGTTTCCGGGTGTTGTTGATAAACGGTTTTCGCCTTGCATAGGAGAGTTTTAACTTGCACTTACAGATGTAGCGACCAACTGTAGTTACTGACAGTGGGTTTCTGAAGTGTTCCTGAGCCCATGTGGTGATATCCTTTACACACTGATGTCGCTTGTTGATGCAGTACAGCCTGAGGGATCGAAGGTCACCGGCTTAGCTGATTACGTGCAGTAATTTCTCCAGATTCTCTGAACCCTTTGATGATATTACAGACCGTAGATGGTGAAATCCCTAAATTCCTTGCAATAGCTGGTTGAGAAAGGTTTTTCTTAAACTGTTCAACAATTTGCTCACGCATTTGTTGACAAAGTGGTGACCCTCGCCCCATCCTTGTTTGTTAATGACTGAGCATTTCATGGAATCTACTTTTATACCCAATCATGGCACCCACCTGTTCCCAATTTGCCTGTTCACCTGTGGGATGTTCCAAATAAGTGTTTGATGAGCATTCAACTTCATCAGTATTTATTGCCACCTTTCCCCATGTCTTTGTCACGTGTTTCTGGCATCAAATTCTAAAGTTAATGATTATTTGCAAAAAAAAAAATGTTTGAGTTTGAACATCAAATATGTTGTCTTTGTAGCATATTGAACTGAATATGGGTTGAAAATGATTTGCAAATCATTGTATTCCGTTTATATTTACAACTAACACAATTTCCCAACTCGTATGGAAACGGGGTTTGTACTTTGTGATTACTTACCCACTGAAAGTTGAAGTTAAATGTGGCTACTAATTATAATCTTATTTTCAGTTTACTTGAGAAAAGTTGGGAAACCGATTGCCTCACTTTATCCAAGTAACCATAGATTGTCCTTAGTAAGATAAATGAAGGTCTAAGAGTGAACTTCATTCATTCAGTAATCTTACTTGAAAACTAAGAGTAAACTTCCTTGTGGTCATTCACTAAGCTAACTTGAATTTTTTTAAACAATATGTTCACCTAACTTCTGGTTGTTTATTAGTTTAACTTTAATTTGGCTTGGAAGTTTACTTTAAAAAAAATAAAATAAAAAATGAGGCAATCGGTTTTCCGACATTTTTTAAGTACACTGAACTAGTTAGAATTTGCAGTGTATTGTATTCGCCTTCCGCCCGATTGTAGCTGAGATAGGCTCCAGCACCCCCCGCGACCCCGAAGGGAATGAGCGGTAGAAAATGGATGGATGGATGTATTCGTGGTTGTGTTGTTGTTGGCTGATTAACTCTGGTGACCAAAACTGGTTAGTTAAATGTAGCGCTAAATTTGGCCAACAGAGTGCGATAAAGCTACACTTTACACAAAAAAATAGTGCTGTCAAATGATTAAAATATTTAATTGCAAGGTGTAGCCACCTTCCGCCTGAATGCAGCTGAGATAGGCTCCAGCACTCCCCGCGACCCCGAAAGGGACAAGCGGTAGGAAATGGATGAATGGAATTGCGATTAATCACAGTTTGTTCATAGTTAACTCAAAATTAATCGCAGATATAATTTTTCATTATTAATAAAGGTCCCCTAGACGGATCATTTCAAGTTTTAATACCACGACTGGACAATTAATTTGCTTTAATGAAATGTGTTTTTTACACATTATCCTTTCAATAACAGCTCAACACAAAAAGGACATAAACAAACTTTTAAAGACAATAAAAAACAATTACCTGCATTGCGTTGGTGTCTTGCCAGATTTTGTATTTTGTCAAAATACAGAATTTGTATTCCTGCTGTAGGGGCACTTGCATTCAGAAGAGGAGCTACACTTCCATATTTAGATACCAGTTTCACGCATTAATAACACAAAATGTGAATTGTTATGGTCATGCTTTGATTGTCAAAGTTTGGTAATGTATAATGTGATATTTTTACCTGAATAAATGCTTCTGAAATCCTGTACATTACATGTTGTACAAGTTAATCATATTTGTTTTTCAGCATCACATATTTTTACCTTCTCTATTTATTAATAAAATGTAATATCCAGCCCGTGAAACATTCTGTAATTGCAGACTATCAATCAGATCCGGTTATAAAAGAATATTACCGTATTCTTTCATAACCAATGGTAATATTGTGTAGTGAACTATAATTACCCGATGTGGGCTGCATAGGGCTGTGGCAGGCATGCCTGCAGTATTAAACCTAATCTCAGTGGGAGCGAAGAAGGAGATGAGAAAGTGTTTGAGGATGGAGTCGTCGTGTGTGTCGCGCTTCTGTCTATTTAGTTCAACAGTGCTATTTGTGAACATAAATGAAAGGCTGACTTGTTCAAAGACAGTCTACCGCAGTCAGATCACCGGCGCTATTACAATACACTTTATTTCTATCTGCTATAAAAAAAATTATTTAGGTAGAAATGTCACAGAATAACATTCCAAAACATCTCTGACAAAGCATGATCGTATTGTAAGGCAATTTTTCGTTGTTTTGTTGGTTATACCGGATGTGAAGCGAAGCGCTATTGTTGTGAAGCCGAACGTGTTGGTATGAGAAAAGACTTAACTTATTTTGATGAAAGTTTCAGATTAAAATGACTTGAGACTTCCTCGCTACCATCTTTTTCTGCTGATCTTTTATTCCATTTAAATAAAGGAGTTTGCGTAACAATCTACATTTTATGTTTTCAATGCACTCAACTGTAATGTAAACACAGACGTGAAGCTCCTCCTCTCTACAAGCGGCAAAGTTTGCCAGCAGCGTTTGATCCAATGATGTCGTCTCACGGAGATTGAAGATAAAATTGTCCTTAGAACGACTTGTCATGTCGTTGGACCTGTGGATTCTACAAGGCCCCGATTTCTTTGTACATTTCTGCTCGCTATTTTCTGTGCACGCGGCTCCACAGTAACTGGACGCTGTTACATTTCCTCAAGCTACAGAACGGGCCGGGAGTCAAAAAGGAGTCAGGACGCTAATCGCGCGTTAAAAAAATGATCGCCGTTAAAGGACCTCACAGTTGACGTGTTAACGCTTTGACTTTGACAGTCCTAAAAAAACACTTACTTGAGTTGTAAATTTGACGCAACCAATGAATGCAACCTTACTCGCCGTAATCGTTATTGGTGCATAATGAGGAAGTCCTGTCATTGTGTTATTGTGTCTACTGGCTAGCCATGTCGCACTATCGGTGTTATGACGACTGCTGTTTTGGCGTGTTCAGGTTGGCAATAAAGTTTAACAAGAGCATCAGACTGTGTGTGCTTCTGATAAGATGCTACTTGCACAATATCCTCGTCGAGCACTTGTTGCTGAGTTTGCATTTTTTTAGCACCGAAATAAGGCACCGATGTCTTACTTTTTTTGATGTGGTAGCAACCGTTTATGCTGGCACCGGTGCCACTATGGAACCTGGTTCCATCTCTACACATCATAGTTATCCCAGTATACCATGCAAATATGACCCATAGTGGCTGTTAACAACCGAACAATGAGCCATCCAATTGAATGCTTAGTAAGCGCTTTGATCTCGTAGCAATGCCACAACGTCATTGACACTTAAGGCCTGATTTACTAAAGGTTTGTGGGTACTAAAACACGTGCAAACCTGATATCACACGCAAAATTGATCTACTAAACATGTGCAAAGTGGATTGCGTCTCTCAAGTGAGCAAAGTAAGATGTGCAATCCGTTTTGCGTCTATGTCTTCATTATTATGCAAAATATATGCTGATCATCAAAACGCCGGAAAAAATGTAAATATACAGCATGTGCAATGTGATTTGGGAGAACTATTTTGTGTTTTATTTTGCATCGTCCTCCGCCTCACTGTACATTTCAACATATTTGGTTTCTCAGAAATAAATAAATATTAGACACATTGTCTATTCAGCAACATCCTTTTATAATTTCACATCTGCTAGATGACTTAACGGGCTGATTAAAACTAATTAAATTGATGAGTTGCGGTGTCATTTAATATTTTTTTGATGTTTGTTTTTTCTCATAGACTATGTATTCCTAACATGTATCCAATATGATAAAAACATCTTGAATTATGCATTTTTTGAGTCTTGAGCCTTACTCCCATTCACCTTCAGCAGGGAAATATGAAAAAAAAAAAGTGGTGTCAATCTAGATGCACTGCATGACTGCTTCTAAAATGCCCTTAAAAGTGGTACATGTTTCCTGTTTGTTTAAAAACATAGCACAACGACCCAGGTAGGAGCATGATAACATGAATGTGCAGTAAATGAAAGTGTCTCCGTGGTGATGCCCTGTATAGTACACACAAAATCCTCATTGAAAGAAGGTGGTCTGCACCACTTTTCACTCAACACGCCCACTAATAGTACACACTATTTTATGGATTGCTCACACTGTTTAGCGCGAGGAATTTAGATGTTAGTAAATCAGGCCCTTAATGCTCTATAGTGCATCATAGCTTTTTGAAACACACATTTTCGAGCTAACATCACAACATACCATCGTCCCCAGGAACCAAGCTGTTAGCAGCCTAGCAATGTGCGATCTGGGAGAGCATTTGGTAAGTGCTTTGACCTTCCAGCCACTGCATATATGTTGCACATAAATTTGCATATATTAAAGTTTAAATTGAATCAACATGACATATTAATCATATAAATAAATTGCTAGCTACCATGCAAAAATAGCCTTTTGTGGTTTTGAACAGCATAAATGTTGCAATCTTCCACAATATTGCCACATTTCTAGGTTAACAAAGTACATCGCAGCATATTTGAGCAATCCACAGATACTCAACCCCTAGTGGATCCCAGGGATGATTTAAATGATCTTCTAGTTAGACCATTGCTGGGTGAATGAATCACAGCATATACAATCACAGTGGATACTAGAGGTGGGAATCTTTGGACACCTCATGATTCGATTACAATTCAAGAGCTAAAATTTGATTAAAAATCGATTATTGATGCATCTTTAATTTATGTATATTGATGCAGTTTTACATTTATTTTCGTTTCACTAAATACATTTGGCCAAGAAATACTTTTTAAAATGTGCTAGTTCAATGCTAACTTAAATTTGATTTGGCATAGACATGGTAAGAATTAGCATTAGCGATTTTTTTTACATGCCGATTTGAGGTGGCGACTTGTCCAGGGTGTACCCCGCCTTCTGCCCGAATGCAGCTGAGATAGGCTCCAGCACCCCCCGCGACCCCGAAAGGGACAAGCGGTAGAAAATGGATGGATGGATGGATTTAAACACCTCCACATTTGGTAATGAAATTACAACTGCACGCTAAAATCAAACAGCTGTTGTGTAATAAGTACAACACTTTAAGTTTTATTTCACACCTTTAGAACACACACAAAAGTTGAGTACCTGTATCGATTCCCAGGTACCGGGAATTTGTACCGTATCGATTCAAATGTGAAAGGTTCCCATCTCTTTTGCTGTGTTCACTGACTTTATTGCAGCTGAGAATGAACACGAGTCCATGCTTGCCTCTTCGTAGTTGTCAGCGCCAATCCAAAACAGTTATGTATCTTCGATATCACTGCATAATTGGCTGCACAACACACAGGCTAAGATGGATGGAATTGAATCAGCCAAATGGATAAACCGATTAGTTTTCTCTTTCCCTGGGAGCATTATTTTCTTATCTTTGTGCAGCAGATCATTAAAGTGCGCCTGTTGTTTTTAAGAGTAAACAGGAATGCTAACATTAGCATGCTAACGTTGGTCGGTTGGATTGTATGCGAGACGATGACAAGCGCTTCACTCTTTAAACGTTCACAAAGAGATTTAGCAATGGCTGACTCAGCTCCTTGTAGTCAATGACGATGCTCTTTCCCACGTCACTGCTGCCAGTGTCGGCCTTTGTGTGCCTTTCAGCGGAACATCGGGGGTCTCTGCTGTGGCCCGGGAAGTAGGTTTTATGTGTGTCATTCTGCTTGAAAGGGGGGCGGGGAGAGAAAAGATGCTCGATAAAACTCATGCTGGCGTCAGCTGAGGAGAGGAAACATTGAAGTGTGGGTGACCCAGAAACAGGCTTCAATAGGAGAAGGCCCACTTTTTTATATTGAATGTGCAAACTTGTATAAAGCAGTATTGTCTGCACACAAACACTTGCTGGACACTTCATTTGGTACATCAGCATCTAATGTAGGCTGACCATACGTCCTCTTTTCCCTGGACATGTCCTCTTTTGCGGGGGTGTCCGGGGTGTCCGGACGGGGTTTCTTAAATTCCTCAAATGTCCGGCATTTTGAGTTAGGGTTGCGTGTATTTTCAATGTACGTCCAGGGTTAAGTTAAGAAGGGGTTAAACAAAACAAACTGTGAAGGTGTGCGCACGCAGAAACATTCGTGAGGGAGGGGCAGAGACAGAGAGCTAGTGAGTGGAGAGACAGACATGAAAACAAGAAATGCCGAAACGTAAATGCAACTTCACGGATGATTTGCGGAAAAAGTATTTGTGTTTTCGTCCTGGCCCTGACACATGGGAAGCAGAATGCACTGTGTGCAAAGCAGGAACGTATGTATCTGTGGCAAATAAAGGGGCCAAAGATCTACAAGCCCATATCGACACTACAAAGCACAAAACAGCTGTGCAGGGCGAGAGCTCGTCTGCTATTGATTGTACAGATATGTTGTTGTTTCTGCTGGGCAAGTATGCCTGACGCGCCTCCTACAGCGTCTTGAGTCAGCTGCAGGGTCATCAGCCGGGGACCACCGCTCATTGGAGTTTCGCTCTCTTTAACCCCGGAACGCCTCCTGGTGGCGGAGCGGTGGCAGGGACGTCTCCCTGCCACCCCCTGCAGCTGACCCATCTTATTGCCTCGACCCCCAGTACTTATCCCTCCTCCTCAGCCACAACCAGAAGCTTCCCTTTTCTGCTTCCTCAGCCAGGGCCTTAGCTTCCCTTTGGAGCTTAGCCCCAGTCGTTCCCACATCTCGGAGCAGCCTTATAGTTGATGTGCCGACGAAGCCCCGACAGCCTACTTCCACAGGGTAGATGGTAGTGGACCAGCCTGCCTCTCTGCACTCAGCAGCCAGATCTGCATACTTGGCTGCTTTGCGCTCGTAGGCAGCCTGGATTCCCTCCTCCCAGGGGATGTTGAGCTCGATCAGTATGGCAGACTTGGTAACAGCAGACCATAGCACGATGTCTGGGCGGAGTGAAGTGGTGGTGATTTCACGGGGGAACTGGAGCTGTTTGCCGATGTCAGCCCTCATACTCCAGTCCCTTGCCAGAGAGAGGAAACTGCGGGGGCCTCGTCGGCTGGTGTGTCCTTTGCCTTCCCCTGACCTCACAAACATGACAGGAAGTTGCTTGGCTATGGGCTGTCTGTTGGCCTCTTGTCTACTGCTCTCCAGGACTTCGGCCAGTTTCCTCAGGACTTGATCATGCCGCCATCTGTAGCGACCCTGTGTCAGCGCGATCTTGCAGCCTGATAGCAAGTGCTGCAGGCTGGCGTTGGGAGCACCACACAGGGGACAGCTCTCCTCCTGGCCGGAACACTGGTGGAGGTTTCTAGGGCATGGTAAGGTGTCATAGGTTGCCCTGAGTAGGAAGCTGAGTCTGGCTTGTGGCATCTTCCATAGGTCGGCCCAGCTGATGGGTCTGCTGATGGTACCTTCCCAAGTGGTCCATCTTCCTTGGCGACCTTGAGACACTGCCTTGATGGTATATTGCTCCTGGTTTGCCCTTGAGACCTCCTCCACAACCATGGCTCTGCGTTCTCTCTTTGTGGCCTTGGACCAGAGGCGTGGAGAATCACCCCAGCCAAGCCCCGCTCTCCCTACTTGCACCCTGCCAACTATCTCTTGGTGTTGGAGCCTGCCAATGGCCTTGGCGACCTCTGGCCCTGCTTGCCACTTCCGGCCTGTTCGGGTGGGTACACGTGCGTTCCTCACTGTAGGATCTGAGGATTCTTCAAGCTCAAGAACCAGTCTGGCCTTCTCTTGCTTATAGCCCAGGGTAATGGACTGGATCGGCAGATGCAGCGAAGTTGCCCCAAATAAGCCAGTGTCGGAGAAGCAACGCGGTAGGCCCAGCCACTTTCTGATGTAGGAGTTGGCTAGTCTGTCCAACCCGTTGACTGTTGAGGATGGAATCTCGCACATCTTCAGTGGCCACATAACCCTCTGGTACAGTGTGAAGTTGTAACACCACAACTTGTACTTTCCGGGGAGCTGGCTCTTGTTGATACTCGCTAGGCCTTCTGAGAGTTGTTTCCGTGCTGCCTTGCCTGCGTGCTTGTCCGACAGGTCCGCATTGTACTTCCTCCCCAGGCTTTGGATGGACTGGTTGACCAGTAGAGGGATTTGCTCACCTCCTGCAACAAAGATAGTTTTGTCGCTCCTGGTGCCTTTGCGCAAGGAGAGGCTTCGTGACTTGGAGGGTTTTATCTTCATCCGTGCCCATGTCACTAGCTCATCCAGCCTCTTCAGACACCTTCTCGTGCATGGGGCTGTTTGCAGCACCACAGTGACATCGTCCATGTAGCTTCGGAGTGGTGGAAGCCTCTGCCCTGTCTGCAGCCTCATTCCTCCTACAGTCTGGCGGGCTCCTCGGAGGATGATTTCAAAAGCTGCGACAAAGAGGACTGGGGAGATGGAACACCCCATGGCGATGCCTACTTCCAGACGCTGCCATCCTGTTGTAAAATCCTGGAGGCTGAAACACATCTGGAAGTCCCTGAAGTAGCTGGTTACCAGGTTGATGATGGAAACAGGGACGTGGAAGAACTCCAATGCAAACGGGATGAGTTTGTGCGGGACAGAACCATAAGCGTTGGCAAGGTCAAGCCACACCACGTGGAGGTCGCTCTTCTCCTGCTTGGCCCTCTGGATCTGTGCCCAAATCATTGAAGAATGCTCCACGCATCCTGGAAAACCTGGTACTCCTGCTTTCTGGCAGCTGGTGTCAATATAGCCGTTCTCCGTGAGGTAAGAGGTTAATCTCTTGGCCATGACTGCAAAGAAGATCTTTCCCTCGACATTCAACAGTGCAATGCTCCTGAATTGACTGATGTTATGGGACTCCTGTTCCTTCGGAATAAAAACCGCCACAGCTCTTTGCCACTCTGACGGAATGAGTAAATTCTTCCATGCTGTGCTCATTAGCTTCCACAAGCATTTCAGCACTTGGGGGCAGTTCTTGTATAGCTTGTAGGGGATTCCGTTAGGCCCAGGAGCTGATGCTGACCTCGCGTTCTTGACGACTGCTCTTACCTCGCTCAGTCGAGGAGGGCAGCTGTCAAACTGCGTGGTTGGAGGAGGTGGAAGAGGGACGTATCCTGGTGAACCTAACGGATCGTTCCTCTTTGAGTCGCTGTATTGGCCCCTGATGTACTGCTCAAGCTCCTCCTTGGTGGCTTCCAGTTTCCCGCTTCTTTTCTCCTCCAGAAGCTGACGGGCGTGCTTGAAAGGATTCCTCAAGAAGCTAGCTCTTTCTTTCTCCTTTCTTTTCCTGCGTCTGCGAATACGTTCTGCTCTTCGCATGCTGCCCAGCTTCTGTCTCACCTCGTCCCATAACACCTTCTAAATTAACAGAGTACTTTGTGCGACCTGGAAAAGGAGAAGACATTGTAAACGCAGCAGAGGGTGTTTTAGCATTCCACACAGTTACTGAATATAAGTGTGACTTTATTTTGTTATACTGTCAAGCAGTGTTGGCGTTACCGCACTTTTTGTGTCTTTTTAAGCATTGAAATCAGAAAGGACTTTTTTTCTTTTTTTTACCTACCGCCCGGCTTGCTTGTTTTTTTATTGTCTCGATTATTGTCTCGATTATTGCGTGTTGTGTTTTTTTTATATTTGCCGGGTCACATTTCCGTTCAGCACGGTGGAGGAAGGGTTAGTGCGTCTGCCACACAATACGAAGGTCCTGAATAGTCATGAGTTCAATCCCGGCCTCGGGATCTTTCTGTGTGGAGTTTGCATGTTCTCCCCGTGACTGCGTGGGTTCCCTCCGGGTACTCCGGCTTCCTCCCACCTCCAAAGACATGCACCTGGGGATAGGTTGATTGGCAACACTAAATTGGCCCTAGTGTGTGAATGTGAGTGTGAATGTTGTCTGTCTATCTGTGTTGGCCCTGTGATGAGATGGCGACTTGTCCAGGGTGTACGACGCCTTCCGCCCAATTGTAGCTGAGATAGGCTCCAGCGTCCCCCGCGACCCCGAAGGGAATAAGCGGTAGAAAATAGATGGATGGATGGACATTTCCGTCCCCGTTTATTGCGTTTTTATTGGTTGTAAATTTTGATTGGCTGAAAGTTTTGTCAATGACAAACACTTCCTCAGTTTGCACTGGGACAAGTTTAGCGCGAGGTGCTGTCAAAAGAAAGACTTGATGGTAAACACTAAGGTGAGTGTAAAGTCAACCTTTTTAACTTCATCCTATGCCAAGTTTCCAGTAAATGACTTGTTTTAGTCTTTGTGAGTCCATGGAAACTTCACTTTTATCTCCCGCTGGATCCACTTTGTTCCAGGATGGAGACAGGCTAGCTGTTAGCTTCAAGCTAACTAGCACCAGATCGGACTCCTCCACCCCAAAAACATATTTAAAAAAATTTGTTTTCCATCCATCCATCCATTTTCTACTTCTTTTTTTATTATTTTTTTATTGAATGAAGTAACGTTTATGACAACCTTTTTCCAAAACACAATATAGAATGTGAGATATAACAGGATAATGCATCCATTTATCATTTGTTTTCAAAACGCTTACAAAAAAGTGGGACCCCAAAATTTTACTGTCGTACCCCATTTGTATGACTTGATGGGGTCCCTGGGACCCCATTTTAAAAATTCCTAGAGCCAACACTGCTGTCAACAGAGGAGAAAAATGCTTTATTTAAGTAATTATATTATTTATAAAGCAAGTTCGAGTATCATTGGCAAATTTTCACCTAGTCCCGGCCTTGGCATGCTGCCCGCCTTGGCACGCATGTATGTGTGCTCTTTTTGCAATTTCAGAATATGATCAGCCTAATCTAATGTCAATAATATATATCATGTATAAAACTTTTTCGTATGATACGGGTTTCCGACAATATATAGAAAAAATTTTGCTGTGGGTTTTCGCATACGTCTTGGTGAAAAACAGAAGAACAGAAACACTATTGAATTAAGAAAAGAACTCGTAGGAAAGTACGAATTAAGGCACCTCTCCTTTTCCCTCTCCTCCTTCGTCTCCCTCATCGCCAACTGGAGTCTTCTCAATTAATGTAAAAGTGATGTAAAATGTTTATTTATCCTTTTTTTGACACATAATTTATGGGTATATGTATTTTACACTGTCTTCTGAAAGTAAGAGTAAAGGTCTCAAATTATTACGTTAACTGCTAAAAAATTATGAATCATATTTAGCGCATTATTTTTTAATCGTGTTAAACAAATGTTTAACCTCTAACGTTAATGTCCCCGTATGCCTGCGAGTTGCGAGGTGCCATGGTGTCACGAGACCGCTGTTAGCTACTTTAAAATAGTAGGCTTTGATGAATTATATCTAACAAATACTGTAAAATAGTAATAAAAAGAAACTAAACACATATCAGAAGTGTGTTTATAGCTTGCATAAGTTTGAATGTTGTCTTTTTGTAGTCAATGTTTTTTTCCTTTTTCTATATATTACATGAGTGTGTAATGGCGACACACGATAAGATTACTTTATACTATTATAAGTTATGTGCATCAATATAGTGCTATAATACATGTGCAATGATGTGTATAGAATATCATATTTAAAATCAGAGCACACTTATGTGGAGGAGAATGTTGTTGTAATCCCCTGTGCCCCTGATAAGTTGCACGCTCACATGTGTGCCGGTGGACGAAATGAAAACAAAGCTCCTACGTAAACAACTTTACATTCTACCACTAAATAAGGTTTATAAAAAAATTAGTTAACGATTCACATTGATGTACGTGTACCAGACAGCCAGGATTGACTGACAGTAAAGCCAATCAAAGCTAAAATTTCCTCTGATCCGTTTTACAAAGTTTAACGTGTCCATCCATCCATTTTTCCACCGCTGGTGCCTCTTGGGGTCGCGGGGGGGCGTGAGTTTTCCACCTAGGCCTTCAGTGATGTCCGACTTCAATGATTACCTCTCAAAATACCATCATTTATGTCACCACATGACCATTGCTGAGGAATACTATACAGAAACACATTTACGCCCTACTGTGCGTAAAAACACCTCAACAGTGTACAAAACGGGTTATTGTCTGGCCCATTGAAAAATCAATAAACCCGCATCAGCAATTAAAACATATTTTATGCGGTACTGTCAAAATTAAAGTTGCAAAAAACATATTAAACGTGAAAAAATTAAGAAATAAAATATTTGAACTCACAATTTATAGCACTCATTCGAGCTTCCGGGGTTGGCCGACATCGTCTCACAAAATGTAGTTTCTCTTTAAATATCCTTCTTGAAAATGGCCTTGCAAATATATGTGTTGTCTTGTCTAATCATAAAAGATGCAGACGAGGCGTGTTGGCTGAGTTCTTAAAGTTTACTCCACAGCGTGCCCATCAAAAACATTCAGCTGCCGGCATGGCTACATTAAACAACCTAAACGGGGCTACTGCGCATGCTCTTCATTACTGTGGCATGCTGTGTAAAAGGAGTTCTTATGTTACCTACCAATCCTAACATCACAATATATATCTGCCACCTAATCAACATTTTGTTCTCCTTCTTTGTGGGTCAACACTTCCTGCTAAGTTGCAACTAGTGATTGAATACTCCCTTTGGAATGACAAGTGAGCAGTGACGTGCGGTGAGGTTGATGGCTGGTGAGACACTGACTTCATCACAGTCAGATTTACAAACATATGAACCCTAAAGAGTATCTTATTCACCATTTGATTGGCAGCAGTTAACGGGTTATGTTTAAAAGCTCATACCAGCATTCTTCCCTGCTTGGCACTCAGCATCAAGGGTTGGTATTGGGGGTTAAATCACCAAAAATTATTCCCGGGCGCGGCGCCGCTGCTGCCCACTGCTCCCCTCACCTCCCAGGGGGTGATCAAGGGGATGGGTCAAATGCAGACTACAAATTTCATTACACCTAGTGTGTGTGTGACAATCATTGGTACTTTAACTTAACTTTAACTTTACACATACAAACTGTAGCACACAAAAAAGCACATTTAATAAAAAAAACATTATTATGGTCTTACCTTTACTTAGAAATGAAGTCCATGCGCCGCAACTAAAGCCCTCACTTAAACTTTCCACGTGCAAGATTGAATCTATTTAAAAAAAGTGTAACCGAGGGTTTATAAATGTCGCTTATACTGTATGAAACTACAAAATAACAAACACGGAGGCTCCAGTTTACACGAGGACCACTTTATTTACCTTCTTTCAAAAACCTCCGCAATGTGACATCACTTCCGCTCTTAGCGCCTTCAAAATAAGAGCTCAAGGCATATACTGTATAACAGCGCATAATAAGTTATTTAATAAGAAGCCAAAAAGTGCAAAAACAATAATGTTCGTGTTGGAGGAATTGTGAATTAGATACATCTGCAGTCTGCAGGTGTACCTAATGTTGTGGCCCTGCAGTCATTCACAACTCCTCCAACACGAACATTGTTGTTTTTGCACTTTTTGGCTTCTTATGAAATTTTTTTTTTAAATAGATTCAATCTTGCACGTGGAAAGTTTAAGTGTGGGCTTTAGTTGATATAACAATTCTACGGCGGGGGTGCAGGAGGCGGGATTACTGGAGCCTCAGCCAGTGTGTCTTTTGCAGCCGTTTTATGATCGCTCAGCACAAGAAATATGTTACACACATACAGTTGTTGACAAAATACACTGTACATTATATACCTCAGCTAGCTAAACTATGGAATTTCATATAGCAATACAGTCTCACTGCACAGCAGGCCAGTAGTTAGCCGAGTCCGGAATCCATGTTGAGGCACTGAGTGACGTGCCTCAACTGGCTGCTGTTCACCGCACCGTATTTGAACGGCAAATGTGAAAATTCAGCGATTTTGAATGAAAATAATCTAAAACTGGTGAAGTTAAATGGAAAATAACTTTATAGTATAATCACTGGATACATATAACAATTTAATTTTTTTTTTTTCTTTTTACATTTTTTTTCTTTTCATGATGGCAGGTGAGGCCCTGCCTCACCTGCCTCTAGTGACTGCATGTCACTGCAAGTGAGTATCCAATCACAGTCTCGTTAACATCAGGCTACTTAGAGAGACTACTGTCAACAACTTGTGATCTGATTGACTATCGCAACTGTCTCTCAACTCTATGTGTTCTCAAATTCATCCACTAACGGTCCCGATGAGTATCCAATCACAGGACGCGTAAACGTCACGTTGAACGTGAGGCCATCTAGAATGCCTTACTGACAACAACACGTGATCTGATTGTCTATCAAATCTATGTCCCCTCGCCTTGTTAATTCTGAAGGCCTCGGGCATATTTGGTACAGCATGGCATAAGCTAGCTGAATTCTGATTGGATACAAACTAAAACTAAAAACAACAGCACTGGCACGAGCGAAATATGACATGAAGAGAATATGAATAATTTTAAATATTTAGGGAAAGTAAATAAAAAAATTAATTTTATCTTTAATTATGATCATGATTTCTTGTTATGTTAGGCCAGCAGAGAAGGCCTTGCTGGCCCTAACGGCACACCCTGGTCAGTCGCAAGTTGAACATGTAATTCAGATAAATATTTATTTGTTTAATCTGTTATTTTAAACCAATATTGCTTACATATACCAGCAATGGGACTGATGCACTGCAAAAAGTCAGTGTTCAAAAACAAGAAAAAAAAATACAAACATTTGGGGTTTTTTATTTGAACGAAGCAAATTTATCTGCCAATAGAACAAGAAAATTTGGCTTGTCAAGACTTTCCAAAACAAGTAAAATTAGCTAACTTCAATGAACCCCAAAATACCTTAAAATAAGTATATTCTCGCTAATAACAACTGTACTACTATAGGACTACAAATTTTCTATTGTTTCATTGAAAATAAAACAGCAAAGTCCATTTGGCTGTCATCTGTTTTAATATGAGACACAATTGTGTCAAAGTCATGATTTTTTTTTTCATGTTTGAAATAAATTATTACTTTAAAAAAGCAGTTTTTTATACTTGTGAGTGTTGATGACACAGCTTTGCATCAGTTGATATTCTAGTTTCAAGCATGTTTTACTCAATATAGGTCATACAATCTCAGCAACAAGCTGTAATATCTTACTGAGATCATTTAGGACCAAAACCCTTAAAACAAGTAAAAGAATCTAACATAAAATCTGCTTAGTGAGAAGAATTATCTTATCAGACAGAAAATAGGCAAATATCACCCTTATTTGAGATATTTAATCTTACTTAGATTTCAGTTTTTGCAGTGTGGTTGTGTTATATTTATTTGATATTACCGGTATGTGAAACAGAGGAAAGAGCAACAAGTTCAACATTAGACTTATTGCACAGATATTTTTTTCTGTTTTTGATGTGTTTACTTCAGGACTTTATATGGACCTGATGTTTCATTTCAGAAAATAAAACCGATCGTAGCTGTTCAAATGTTAAAAACAATAAATTACTTAAGAAAAGCCCCTTTTTTGGTTAAATACCTGCACATGCAGCAATGTACAGATGAAAACCAGCGCTTCCCATTGGACTGGATGGAGCTCGAGAGGAATGGGCAAAACTGCCCAAAGATAGATGTGCCAAGCTTGTGGCATCGTATTCAAAAAGATTTGAGGCTGTAATTGCTGCCAAAGGTGCATCAACAAAGTCTTGAGAAAATGCTACGAATACTTATGTACATGTAATATTTTTGGTTTGAATACATTTGCGAAATTTAAAAAAAAAATCTCCTAGTCATTATTTGGTATAGTCTGTAGAATTTTGAGGACAAACATAAATGTATTCCATTTTGGAAAAGGACTGTAATATAACAGAATGTGGAAAAATGTGAAGCGCTGTGAATACCAGATTGCACTGTACTATGGAAATGTGCTCACTTGAACCGGGGCTTCCACAAGATGCTGACTGAGACAAAAGTGGGTCATATATGGATGGAGTGCATCCAGCTACTCCAGGGATGAGGACAGATGTGCAGTGAGGGCAGATGGTGCACACAGACACACATCTACATAGATATGTAGGCAAAAGGAAGATTTTGAGGTGCCGCCATGCGTGATGATGAGCTGTCACTACACTTGTTGTGATCATCGGGGCAGAAAAAAGTCACACAAGTCGCCATTTGTGTGTATGTGCTCGGACACGAGCCTGCCCTTAGCTTCCTGTAAGGCTGCTTTGTGCAACACTCGTGTACTACACACACCATTGCCCAACCTTTCTTGCCTACTTCCTTACATATCCACACCCTCCTGTTTCTCAGAAGGTGGCCCCTCCCTTAATGCCCTCTCTTGAGCTCTGTTCATCACCACACCGCTCCCACCTGCTCAATGTGGGATCCTTAACGTATGCCGGTGTACTTCACTACAACATTGTCTCAAAGAGAGAGCACCGCCGCCAACAACCTGCAGTAGTTTGCATAAATCACGTGTGTGCTTCTGCTTGTGGAAGTGAACTTCCTCATTTTCCAGCTGTCAGGTGATGGCATGTGTCGGTTGGGCGTGGGACAGGAAGTTGCACGATTGTTTGCACTACCCTGCTTTAGTAGCAATACACATCTGCATGTGTCTTGTGTATGTGTATAATCACAAAGTCGAAGCTCATGGGACATCTGCTCAAGCACAGGGACATGTGTCTTTCCTATAGTAACGCCATTACTCCACCCACCAGTTATTAATGATAACGGCCACACCTCAACAAAACCATTTTAAATAAGCCATAAATTCAAAGCCCATGTTACGTTTTCCCATGCACAGTTTCATGTATCTGTCGATCACTCGTCCTACCATCCATCCAGCCATCCATTTACTACCACTTTTCCATTTTGGGGTCGCGGAGGGTGTTCGTCCTACCAGTTGTTGATTATACCCATCACCATTCATAGCAGAATTAAACAAATCAATCAAATACGCTACAATGTCAAAGCCCATGTGACGCCTGCTCAAGCAAAGGTGCATGTATCCATCGTATAGTTCATGCCATCACTCCTCCCACCAGTTATTAATGGTAATCCCCACCTTTCATAGCACAAATATAAGCCACAAATTCAAAATCCCATTGTACATTTGCTCCTGTAAGGTTTTATGTATCATTTCTTCCAACAGTTAGTAATTACAACCATCACTTTTATTAGCAGAAATAAAAACTTCAAATAAGCCAAAACCAATTATACTTTTGCTCAAGCACGGTTTTCATGTAGCTGTTGTATATTTAATGCCATCACTCCTCTCACAAGTTAACTGTCATATATATTTGGTAGCAAAATTAAAGTATTTTAAATAAATATTTTAAATAAGTCACAAACTCAAAGCCCATATTACACCTGCTCATGCAAGGATACATGTTTTTGTCGTACTGTTAATGCCATCACTCCTCCCACCTGTTATTAATGATAACTGCCATATTTGATAGCAGAAATAAACACAAATATTGCAAATAAGCCACAAAGCCAAAGCCAATGTTGCATCTGCTCACACACAGGTACATGTCTCTGTCCTATATTTAACTCCATCTCTTTTTCCCACCAGTTTTTAGTGATAAAACACTTACAAACCTTGTTTCCATATGAGTTGGGAAATTGTGTTAGAAATATAAACGGAATACAATGATTTGCAAATCATTTTCAACCCATATTCAGTTGAATATGCTACAAAGACGACATATTTGATGTTCAAACTGATAAACTTTTTTTTTTTTGCAAATAATCATTATCTTTAGAATTTGATGCCAGCAACACGTGACAAAGAAGTTGGGAAAGGTGGCAATAAATACTGATAAAGTTGAGGAATGCTCATCAAACACTTATTTGGAACATCCCACAGGTGTGCAGGCTAATTGGGAACAGGTGGGTGCCATGATTGGGTATAAAAACAGCTTCCCAAAAAATGCTCAGTCTTTCACAAGAAAGGATGGGGCGAGGTACACCTCTTTGTCCACAACTGCGTGAGCAAATAGTCAAACAGTTTAAGAACAACGTTTCTCAAAGTGCAATTGCAGGAAATTTAGGGATTTCAACATCTACGGTCCATAATATCATCAAAAGGTTCAGAGAATCTGGAGAAATCACTGCACGTAAGCGGCATGGCCGGAAACCAACATTGAATGACCGTGACCTTTGATCCCTCAGACGGCACTGTATCAAAAACCGACATCAATCTCTAAAGGATATCACCACATGGCCTCAGGAACACTTCAGAAAACCACTGTCACTAAATACAGTTTGTCGCTACATCTGTAAGTGCAAAGTTAAAGCTCTACTATGCAAAGCGAAAGCCATTTATCAACAACATCCAGAAACGCTGCCGGCTTCTCTGGGCCTGAGATCATCTAAGATGGACTCATGCAAAGTGGAAAAGTGTTCTGTGGTCTGACAAGTCCACATTTCAAATTGTTTTTGGAAATATTCGACATCGAGTCATCCGGACCAAAGGGGAAGCGAACCATCTAGACTGTTATCGACGCAAAGTTGAAAAGCCAGCATCTGTGATGGTATGGGGGTGCATTAGTGCCCAAGACATGGGTAACTTACACATCTGTGAAGGCACCATCAATGCTGAAAGGTACATACAGGTTTTGGAACAACATATGCTGCCATCTAAGCGCCGTCTTTTTCATGGACGCCCCTGCTTATTTCAGCAAGACAATGCCAAGCCACATTCAGCACGTGTAACAACAGCGTGGCCTCAAGAACACTTCAGAAAACCACTGTCACTAAATACAGTTGGTCGCTACATCTGTAAGTGCAAGTTAAAGCTCTACTATGCAAAGCGAAAGCCATTTATCAACAACATCCAGAAACGCCGCCGGCTTCTCTGGGCCCGAGATCATCTAAGATGGACTCATGCAAAGTGGAAAAGTGTTCTGTGGTCTGACGAGTCCACATTTCAAATTGTTTTTGGAAATATTCGACATCGTGTCATCCGGACCAAAGGGGAAGCGAACCATCCAGACTGTTATCGACGCAAAGTTGAAAAGCCAGCATCTGTGATGGTATGGGGGTGCATTAGTGCCCAAGGCATGGGTAACTTACACATCTGTGAAGGCACCATTAATGCTGAAAGGTACATACAGGTTTTGGAACAACATAGGCTGCCATCTAAGGGCCGTCTTTTTCATGGACGCCCCTGCTTATTTTAGCAAGACAATGCCAAGCCACATTCAGCACGTGTTACAACAGCGTGGCTTCGTAAAAAAAGAGTGTGGGTACTTTCCTGGACCGCCTGCCGTCCAGACCTGTCTCCCATCGAAAATGTGTGGCGCATTATGAAGCGTAAAATACGACAGCGGAAACCCCGGACTGTTGAACGACTGAAGCTCTACATAAAACAAGAATGGGAAAGAATTCCACTT